>NC_092245.1:11143403-11280903 GCF_036320965.1 Panulirus ornatus
GGTATACTAAGTTGTAGCTTTAGTATGCCCATCACGATGAAGTCTTCCTACTGAGCTTTGATGACCTGTAGATTAAAAACGGAAGCGGAGGTCATTTTACGTTATGGTGAAGATAATGAAGCTGAAAATCCGACCTAATGACCAGAGCCAAAAGATGTACAGCAAACCATATCCTCCTCCCATACTTAGGGAATAGTTTATCTACTACCCTAACTACTGATGAATGGGGATTTAATGAGGCAAATGGCTGGGAAATCCCTGCCATAGAGGTGGAGTGATTAATGGGGTTTTGATCCGTGGCGTGGCGGGGGCCTCATCACTGCCATGATGCCGCGCTATCATCAACTGATACAATTTACTGCTTGATTAATGACACAGCGGACAGGTTACTCGTGCCTCACCATTTTTGATATGCCATTATCAGTCGCACAGGTCTGATGGATTAATTATACACACAAGCTTTAAGCTGGCGTGTACCCTCTGAATCTGATACAGTAATATAATTTTTGTCAGGTAAATTACTGTACACCTTCAGTTAGTTAAGCAGAGAATTCCTCCCGTCACATACTTGACCCAGTGAGGTAAGGTCTTGCGTCCACTCTCAAAGATGCAGTTTAATTCCTGTCACATGATGGTATTTACCTCTAGTATGATGCAAGAAACATTCAGCTATCTGCAGTCAGCAATATCCTGACAAATTTCACCCTAGATCAATTTTACTTTGGCCTTAATCCTGACTAGGAGGAGAATCAGTGACCCGAGGATCAATATCCATGTACAAAGTTGACCTTCTAGCGGGTCAGCCGAGCTTGAAATTGACTGCTGGAGGGACACGAGACAGACGCCAAGACTTGGTGATAATGAACCCCGTCTGGCTCGTCAAAGGTCCTGGTCCGGGACCCAATTCCCCCCCCCCCCCCAAAGATGAAGGTGTTAACCTCAGATACAGTGAAAAATTTGAAGATTACTCTCAAAAGTAAACAAACTATACCGGACTTGTTCTAAGTTGACTACACATTGTTTAGGTCAGGGTAGGGTACAGACATACTCGTGTGACAGTCCAGGATATATCATATAAGTTCCTCGTTACCCTGACTGTGACCTTAATATTCGAGTTCAAAGGAGCAACAACGGTACTCAGACATCTACACATTGACCATCACAACAATAAAATATACAAATCTTATGGCCCGACATCTCCTTGAGTGAAGCAACGTTTTGAAAACAAACTGGCGTCTGGTTACTCTTTATGTATTGTCTCCTTTAACGTTATTACTACCAAAATGCTAGACGGTGCGACAGTGAGTGATGCGAGTTCTAACCCAGGTGATGGACCAGTGGAATCAAGAAAGAAACATACAAAACTGAAGACCTTGAAAGCCCACTCCGCAACACCTAATGCCACCTACATAGGACAACATCTGAAGCCTCCTCAATAATCATTTTCATTCACTTCAGTCACGAGTCTCACTCCCTGAAAGATGGGCAGAGGTCACCGTCCTGCCAGACATTAAACACATGATTTGTGCCCAGTAAACAGCTATAAAATCTCCTTCTAACATCGCGTTAAGGTCATAATCCTCAACGCTCAAGACAGACGAGCACTCCAGCAGCAACGTCCCCTAATACCGCCAACAGCAGCTCCTGAAGAAGGCGTAGCGGCTGCTGATCTTGAGATATGGGTGCTGGGGACCTGACCCTCGCCAGTTCAATACGTTTTCGTGTTGACCCAGTCCGCCGGCCGAGGTTTGCGCTTCGGCTTCCGGAGGCCGATAGGGAATGGGGGGAGGGGGTGAGCTATGGGGAGTATTGGGGGAAGGGAGTCAGGGAGAAAGGAAATCAGGGGAAGGGGGATTAATGGGGAGTGGGGAGAGGGAAGACCTGGAACTTGGGGAGTGGAGTGGCTTTGGGGAGGGGAGAGGAGGAGGTGGGGAGAAAGGAGGAAGGGAAATAAGAGAAAGAGGGATTAAGGGAAATGTTAGGCTCAAGGGAAAGGATAAAAAGGTACAGGTTATCATGATGAAAATAACGAAAAGGGAATGAGACAGAGTAAGTAATACGAAAGAGACGAACGTTATAAAGAGAAAATGAAGGAAAATAGGGAGAAAATATTTCTGACGGTGACGTGTGGTGGTGATGACGTAAGAAACTGATGGAGAGTGGGAGGGAGGCTCTCGCTGGGGTGACAGGAAAAAGGGTGCTGATGATAATGATGGCGGAAATTGAGGGAGGGGGAGTTATACCCTGTGAATAAAGAGGGAGAGAGAGGCCACAGAAGGTAGTGAGAGGATGGCAAAACAAACTCATGAAAGTGAGGGGAGGAGGGTGTCGTATGAGGCAGAACGGTTGTGAGTAAGGAGGAAGCGAAAGAGACCGATGAACGCGATAAAACAAGACAACTTGAGGTAATAAAAAGGAAAATCTAAGACAAAAAGGACGAAATCCACAGATACGGGAGAGGAACAGATGAGGGTTAAGGTGAAGAGAGAACCGCAGCGTTGGGAGATAAGTACTGGGTCAACAACTCAGAGGAAGATGATAAACATGGACACAAGGGGAGGTCCACCTGCAGTCCATGTGTAGTGTAAGACGAGGCACGTGGTGGCCGACCTCCGCCGTAGGTTAGGTGCTCCACCCTGGCTGTGAGGTGCTGGACGCTGGCAGCACGTGAAGGCTGGCCAAGCGATGCTCAAGGCACCTCAGTATGTATGGTTGGTAAGGGAGATTTCTGTGAAATAAACTGACATCAAAAACCAGTTCAATAAAATGTTCTATGTCTGTGGTCTGAGTGGCTGATACGACTTACAGTGTGATGCCTCCTTCGAGATTTTCAGCCTTATAGAGGAATCAACATGTCACTGCACCGAAGTTAACGAGGAAAGCATAACAATAGGACACACTGTGAAATGTGTGGAGTCTTACATGACAACAAACATAGAACCCGTGCATGTTGCTGGAAATAATGGATATCGACCTGCTAATTGGTCATTAAGCCAGCACCCGAACATACGCGTCAAACATTCATTAACAGAAAAAATTCAATAACAAAATACAGGCAGATCCAGTTATTTCACATCGAGTTACTGAGGTAAATGCTGAAGCATTTGCTTACTACAAACATTATCATTATCTGTTATCTTCACACACGTGGCGGAATTAACTTCGGCTTGGTGAAGGTACGAGATGACCTACCAATGGTGAGTCTTATCTCTCTATCTCAAACCTCCTGACCACGACGGTGCGACCCTTGTTCAGGATGGCGTGACCTCTGGGCCGTCGCACCGGCCTGCTCGCGGGCGTCACAGCTACACACATACGGCAATTGCAGTACAAACATATAGTTCGGGTCCACAACGTTGCACACATACGTCGTCTGGTATATCTTACGTCGATTTAGGACGACTCATGTGTCTCCCTAAATCAATGTGGGACCAATTTGCAACGATGCTCCTCTGGTCAGTCAGTAGTTTGAAGCTGCGGTCCGAAAGACAACCTTTGTGTAGCATTTGGCTGATCCGTACACTCTGTAGGTCTTCATCCTGGGAATTCTTGGATTCTTTCAGTGGCTGAGCAAACTATCGAACATCTGCAACTTCAGCTGCAACTCATCACCAACCTCGACCACCTCGGCCGGTTCTGGGCCCGACATCCCCCCCCCACCCCCTCCCCCCATCATTATGACATTGGTAATTTAGTTACGCAGGGGAGGCGGCCAGGAGGGCAGGACAGAGATGGAGAGAGAGAGAGAGAGAGAGAGGAAAAAAAATCCGATTACAGCTGACTAACAGCTACAGAGACGGAGGACACCGATGACAGTGATCAGGAGTCCACTAAGTGCCTGTTATGGTCTATTTCTTATGAAAAAAACAACAAACGTTACTGTCTGACAAAGTAATATGGTGATGGACAAGAACTAACAACGTCAGAGCCAGTGAGTGATGGCTAACAGACGCTCATGAGACGACTTGTCGTGGTAAAAATCGAGCAGCAAAGATCCAACATGAACATGAAGCAAAACGCCTTCCAAGTATGGGGAAAACGAGACAACAACGAGTCTACTTCACTTTGACTGAGAGAGAGAGAGAGAGAGAGAGAGAGAGAGAGAGAGAGAGAGAGAGAGAGAGAGAGAGAGAGAGAGAGAGAGAGAGACTAATGAGAAGCGAGTCATCGTTAGAGGAATAATGTAAGGAAGTCCCCAAGGGAAGTGGGGGAGGGGGACAAGGGAGCCTGGCGAGGAAGCCTCATGGTCGGGAGGCTCCCTGTTGTCCAGTAGGCCCCAGAATAACGAGCCGAGGCTGTCATTACACAGTCATTACCTCCACTGCATCACCACTGCCCCCCTCCCCACGACCCACTCCATCATCACCAGACACGTACAACTCTCTCCATTAGCCTACGTCAAGCCCTCTCTTACCTCACTGCATTCTTTCTATTTTTTTTTTTTTGAATGATTGAGTTGGTGACACGCATGAATGGGCTGCAGAGAATATTCATGAATGAGTTCATGACACCCATTAATGAGGTACAGAGAACAGAGAATTTAAAAATTGTAAACCAGTTCATTTTTTTCTATAGATCAAAGCCATGAAAGGCTTTCAATCTATATCTACAATAAGATTTAGATGCTACTCAGTGAATAAAGTACTCATGAAATTCATGAATGTTTGGAATTGTCAACAGTGAATGAACTTCAGGGAACTCATGAGTAGATGGGTCTCATGGTGGGACGAACAGGTTGCTACTGATCGTGATGAACTACATACCTCTACTGATGGCTCTATATTTCTCTTTTAATGCCCCTTAATGATAGTGTAATCACCCGGCATGTCCGCCCCTCTATAATAATACAAGATACACATCTTCATGCGAGCTTCTACGTCCGGCCCGTCAAGCCACAAAATAACCCACTACAGCATCATGATAGAACTAAAAGAAAAAAAAACTAATCTATGAAATCCATATGTAAAACTGATAGAGTAATCAAGAAACATTTTCACTTTTGTAGATATAAAGATGATAGATTGACTTATGTAAGGAAAAGGAAAATAATGTCATCTCTATTAGCCATTCCTTGAATTTTCCAGGGGTTGAAGATGGTTCTAGTGGGCCCTCAAAAACTGTAATGACTTGAAAACACTCCTCTGGAGCGACGTTCCGTTAAACCGACTGATAAGAATTATCAGATGACTACATCCTCGTCTCTACTGGTCACATCGTACCATGGCCAAGGACCTTGAGTTGACCCAACGATCAGTCCAACTTACAACACGAAGAGTAATACCGCAAAACCGTCCTTGGTGAATCTTATGACATATCAGAGAGAGATCAGAAACTCAAATTACAGGCGAGAACAAAGTCGCAAAAGCCTTTTTCATAGATGAAAGTGATCACGATACAAACGAGAGGATTGGAAACAAGTCAGGATAATGAAAGGCGTGTTTAATAAATTCATAAATGAGGCGGATAACGACGTAACAGAGTCAGGAACTATGAGTTGAGTAACAGGTTCCTGTGTCATTCAGAAAGCAAGGTCGTGTTCATAGGGAGATCCGAGGGTGCTCATAATAGGATTAAGTACAGCCAAGACCTGATCCTATTCAGGCCTCAGCGAAGTGGGTAAGACAAGCTCGTGTAACGAACAAACAGGATCAGACTCGGCTTACGGAACGTATGCGATTCCCCCGTCCCCTGGCAGCGACGGTACAATACCCCACGTCATATGACGCATCAAGTTATATCGACAAGGATGAACTGTTTACCACTGGCAAGAATTCCCTGCCTTAGTAGCAGCCATACGCTTTTCACAATAGTCACACACGAACTGTTATGTATGGGGATCGGATCATCCATCCACGACGCTCAGAATGCACTCGCACGCCGAATGGTAAACTCATATGGAATTCACGACCATCACGATGATCTAAGGAAAGTATAGAGAAAACTAAATTTCATCGTAAGTAACACAAGACTGGGACTAACAGTCTTCTTTCAGTTTTTCTCATAACCATTTAAATAAAATCTAGTGGGCTGATAAGCCGTTCCTAATTCCACAAGAGATCTGACATGAATAATAAGCTTATCAATAAGTGAAATTCTTGCTTTTAGTTGGCCATGCGTACCTCTTCTCACGTCCTCTTGCAGCACATACGTGAAGCTACCATTGTGTAACTACGTATGATGAAAGAATTAATCAGTTCTGCTAGCGGAACATAATCAGGTCTGACGTGGGTAGACTTGAAGCATAAATGTTTCATGCGAGTTGAAGTGCACTTGTTATTATTTCATGTGGGTTGTGATCTGTGGCAATATGATTTCAATCAGGATATATATATATATATATATATATATATATATATATATATATATATATATATATATATATATATATATACGTTTTGGATATAAGACAATTAAACAAGATCTATGGACAGAATATCTAACTCTACTCAGAATAAACCTGTGATAGTCACGTATATATTCCAGCATCAATATAGGGACGAGAGTTATGGAACACAGGGGGAGCAGTCTTTGAGAAACGACCAACAGCGCTTAAAACTGCAAGGCCAATTTTGATCAAACTGCAGAGTGTTTGGGAGTATGGAGTCGTTGATTGCCTCCAGTAACAGAAATATGACGGACAAACAACCGTTCAGAAATATCAGTAAAATATATCAAGTACAGACTTTAGTAACTTTTCACTAACTTAATTAGCACAGTGATCGTTAAGGGGGTAGAGGTAGGATGGGTGGGAGAGGGTTAGTACATTACCGTGGGGCCTGGGGACTAGCACACGCTGCCTGTGTGAGGATATCTGCAATAACAAGCAGGAACGGCAGACACTGCATCACATGGACAGCAATAGCCATGCGGAGGAGAACAAGCTGCGTACCAACACCCAAGAGCATCATCACATGAAAAGCAACTGTCACGTACACGCCGGATGGAGGAGCAAGCAGCAACACCAACAGCAACGCGCACCGGTGCAGCGGGCAGGGTAATGCTTCACGCCGCACCGTCCACTCACTAAGCTCACTTGACAGCCAAATTAAATGGAAAGTAATTGCTGTGTATTTGCTGCGAGGCGGAATAATCAAATGCAACTAGGATTTGAACGACGAGTTTGGGGGGAGGATTTTCTGCCAGCCTCCACATGTTACTGCTGCCTTCCCCTGAAAATCTAAACCCATTATAAACATTATCCACCGACAGCCCATTACGGTCAGCCTGGAGGTAACTAGAGAATACTCGTGCATCATTTCTTTGTACTCAGACGTGTGGGGGTCTCATCAAGCCATCAACCGGACATGAGACTTCCATTTACCTGATTATGTGCCACCCAGCACTGAGAAAACATGTTTACAAGCTGACGCCTTAAAAACAAACTCTCATCCCCATTTCTCTTCCCATTACTGAATGTTTTCTTTCTTCGCTCCAAGACTACTCCACTCCACTCCACCACTGCAATCTTCTCCATCGTCCTCGCCTCCCCTCCTCCACCAGTGTGGGCTGCCCACCACCACCATCCTCTCCACCGTTCTAGCCTCCTCTCCATTACCGAGGCTGGCGAAGATAATTAACACACACTACTGGAATTTTTTTTCGTCATTCATAGGGAACTACCATCCACCCCCTCCCCTAAGCCCTCTCCCTTCCTCTCAACCCACACCTTCGTCCACCCACGCCTTTGCTCTCCTTCCCTTCTACCTTGCAACTTAACTTTTCCTGCTATGTTCTTATGCCTCCCCTCCCTCTCTCCTTTCATCCATCTTTCTCCATTTCGTAAAACGTATGTAATCTGTCCTCACGTGTAGCTCCTCTCCCCATTATCTCTTCTCTAAGGCTCCTTTCCCCTACTCCCCTTATTAGTGTTCTGAAGTCTCCCCTGCTGGCCAGGGGAACATCCCCGCCTACCGCCCCGCTCACTGAGTCATCCAGGATGTTCATCTCCACTGTACCCCACACACACACACACACACACACACACACACACACACACACACATACAATGATATGAATATGCAGGTGGTGACGGTAAGAGTAACACATAAGACATGGAAGAACTACCATAGTTCATTGTGGAACTTGGCTTTTCATAGGTAGGGCCCTGAATTTTGTCTGATTTTTAACAACGTACTGAGACCTGTCAGCTCGAAAGTTTGGGATCTGTCTTCTCATTTTACCTTTTATGACCATTTTCCCCAGTCTGTGTGTAGTGACAGCATGATCTCTTTTGTCAAAAGCTTTTGTAAAGTTTATGTAGGTCACTTGAGTGCCTTTCTTGCGCCTTCAAAACGTTACAACAGTCATCGAGTACGGACCATAGTACAGCAACCGTGGCAGCAGGGGGGTCCAAACAAGACAAGTTTCAGTATCGCTGGTCACAATCACGATGACCACACCAGAGACTATTGAAGGTCAGCTGCAGTATCACGGCCTATGGCAGGACGGTAAGAAACAACGACCACAGCAATAGTTGGTCATGGGACGACATCCACGGAAGCCAAATTTTCCCAAACTAAGCTTTAGGCTGGTACCCACTGCCGTCGTCCCCAGACAACCTGCTACTGATCATGAGGACAACCAAGGCAGCCACTCTCACGCCATAACCAAAAGGGGTCATGGTGAGAGCAAGACGATCAAAGCTACAGCGGTCGTGAAAGGAAGGAAGGAAACGGTCTTAGGGTAGGCCAGAAATACGGCGCCATTCTTAAGTTACCACGACGTTATAACCGGAGACTGCTGCTATAATGACCCAAAGCACTCAGCTCTTGCATTATTAGCACCTATCAAACACCAGGATTAAGATAATGACAGAGATAAAGAAAGATGAAAGGGATGACGTGAAAATGATGGGAGCGGAGAATATTCGAAGGAATATGGAAATCTATCGCGAAAAAGTTAAGGAAAAAGATGATGAAGACAGAGGCAATTTTGCGGAGAGTAATATATAAGTAGAGAAAGTAAGGGTTAATGGAAGAAGGTGATAAAACAACAAACAAGAGATTCTAGATGTAACTGGAAAGGGTGATGGAGAGAGGGGAAAGGAAGGAAGGAGACAGGGGGAAAATGATTATGAGAAGTTGAGAGGATATTAAAAGGAAGATGAAAGACAATAATGTCCAAACCATAAAAAGAGAAGGAAACCAAGAGGACAAAAATGACAAGAAGATGGCAAGATAGAGCGATGGGTATAAATAAATGTGGGGGAAAAGAGGAAAAGGAAACGGATGACGGTGGTAATGTAGAGACGAAGAGAAACAAAAGTGAGTAATAACAAGTGAAAAAAGACGCAGAAATAATAAAAAGGAAGAGATATGCGTGTATGGTGAAGAGACAACAAGAACGAAAAAGATAGAAAATGAAAGAGAAAAGAGGAGAGGGTGATAATGGAGGTAATCAATCACTGGAAGACATGTCCCCTCTACGCTGTCACAGATCACCTCAGTGTGACGAGCAAGTGGAAATGATGCGTGCAAAGTACACCCCACACCCCATCCAACACCCATGCAATGTACTCGATGGTCTGTGCCTCGTTATCCACCCTTAAGATTTAAACCTCAAGCTCTGCACCCTTCCACTCCTTTAAGCCCTGTAACCCTTCATCCCTCCAACCTCGGAAGATCCTTTTCAACTCCACAATCCCTAAACCTCCTTAGCTCCCTGCCACCCAGCCCGCACCAGACCACCCTCTCACCCTTTGTCTGTCCTCAGTTAGTGCTTCTGAGCAAACCCTTCTAGCCTCCCTTCCTACTGGCTGCACTCCAGCCTCCATCAGAAAGTAAAACTTCCCCCCAGACGAGAGTCCCACATGACTGGGCAGCAAAACCCCAGCTTTAGGCAACACTTCCGCTATAAATGCCATCGAAACTACATTTCACAGTCATTACGCGGGTGATTATGATATGGAAATGGAACTCTATCGGCTGAAAATTTCCAGGGCGATTGTAAAATGCAAATGTCGCGTTCCCACATTAATCTGTGTTTTCATGCTGGAACACAGGCTGCAATGCTCACTCAACTCCAGGTGTACACGGACGTGCACGCCCACGCAGAAGATGCGCAAGTGCACGCACACAAACATACAGGCATACATATATACATGAATACATACATGAATATATGCATACATAAAATATACTCATATAAAATTCTGTAACGCAAGTTAATACAATAGCTTTTTCTATCGCAATTTCAGACAATATCTAACATTGATGTGAGTTTCCTTACCTCTCCATACATACGTGCTGAAAATTTTAATTGTAAAAGAAGATACAGCACTTCATGCCACAACTCGCACTCTCTCCAGTGGGGAGAAGTAATACATTTGGCTCATAATCTTCAAGACAGAACGTGACGTGAAGGTCGAGGAGAAACGTCCATCACGTTACCCTACACCTGATGCTTAGTGCTTTTTAGATGTTACCGAATAACAGCGAAGATATACGCTAATCCGCGAGCAGCTGTATGGAGAAACTATATATATATATATATATATATATATATATATATATATATATATATATATATACATATATATATATATATATATATATATATATATATATATATATATATATATATATATATATATATATATAAGGTCTAAAGTTGGTTGGGTTCTCAGAATATATCCCAAGCAGCCTGTAGCGTATGTCAGACTTGATCAACAAATGATTGAAGTTCAAACACTGCCTGAGAGTAGGATGTGTGTGTCGAGCGTCCGTAACAGAGATCAGGCAAATCTGCCAGCAGGTCCTCTCGCCCTACCCGGCAACCACAGGAGATAGTGTCAGTATTATAAGACTTGAGTTTCAAGGGCATGAGCCGCTGAAGAGCCTCTACAACATCAGGATGTCACGTCAATTTACCGGATCACCATACTCTATTTTGTCGGAGGCTTATGACACAGCAGGGTCGACTGCGCCGCTGGTTAGATGTTTATGTGCCAACTTTCCTTGTGTCGAGCGTTTTAGATAAAGACGAATGAACGATAATTCACGGGCTTAGTGAGCAAACAATTTTCCCTGTGTTGTGAGTTAAGATACGGCAGAGTCCATAATGTCACACTTTAGGTGGTTAGTAAGTAGTCTGATTTTTGATATTTGTACATCTTTACCACCATACATAACTACACTGTATTCATATCATTAAATGCACCGGTGACGAAACACCGGAGGAGACCTCGCTAGTCTGCCGGCGAAGACTTCACGACAAGGTTAATGTTATGTATTCGTCAACTTGTTTACATAATTGAGGTGCTGGGTTGGAGCGGCTGTGGGGTAAAGGTACTGATTACCGGCCATAGGGGAGTAGGGACTAGGTGAGGGGTGCTGGGGAGGTAGGGAGAGCTGAGGGAAAGAGGGGGAAGGGCAGTGGAGGGTTGTGGGGGTGCTGGATGGGTAGGAAGGGTAGGGAGGGCCGGGGGTGGTACATGGAGGGTGTGTGGCAGCCTCACTCCTGGCCTCAGGCAAGGACGGTGTTTGCTTTGTTGCTAACCTGCGCCAGCCAGCCCAGCCAGCCAGCCAGTCAGTGTGCTTGAGTCAAACAACAGTCTTAACCAGTCAACCAGCCCAAATGGGCCAAAAGACTTACTGTATCTTTCTTACTTGTACTTCTTGTTGTGTATGAAGGGTGATAACCGCAGCCTCCATAAATTGGTCCGGAACCAAGCTCCACTGTTGCTCCTTTGACCAATCAGGCTATGTTAGGCCGCAGCCGGGCCTTAGGCCTACAACCCACTGCAGTCTGGTTGACAGAGCTCACTTCTGCAGGATGGGTTAATTCAGCGAGTTCTTTGTCTCAATGGCTGGTTGTTTTATATGGGTCAACACATAATACTTCGGCGTCGGTGTCATCGACTGTTGCTCGTGGAAAGCTGAGAGTCTTAGGTTCTAAAAGTTTAAATAGCTTGGTACATTCAAAATGCATCTCTTATTTTCACTGGGTTTACCTTATACGATCAGTCATATCTTCTATTCACCAATAGGACTCCATGTGTACAGACAGGGGAAAAACATATTCGTATCATCCATGGGCATCTCGCGCATGCATTCTAGTATTTTTATGATCTCTTTCAGGGTGAGGTATGTGTGAACACCTTCAACAGCTCTCAGCAGCTCAAGATCTTAAATAAATGAAAGCAATAAACGACACACGTGTGTCTTCTAATTAAGTAGCTTCAACTATGCTACACAGTAATGTTGGTATACATAATAAAGTGTAGTTTGTATCGGCTGAGAATGAAAAAAATGGGCTGGAGGTTTACCGTTCCCTGCGGTATGAAGATTTTTACCCACTAGGTAATTACATTCTGGCGACTTTTGGTACGAAACTGTAAATCCACCGTCCAATATTACCCTCACTTTGTTACCATGACATCGTGAACACATTCGTCAAAAGCAGTAGCGCAGTCTGTGAAGCTGACAGCAACACCATACTTGCCTTCGGGTAAGTTTATCATTATATCACAGTAGCGAGGAGACGTGAGAGGCAGAACAGTCCTACAATGAGCCTGTGCCGTCTGGGCGGGTGATGCACGTCGTCTAATCCATTATATCCCATAAATTTAGTCCTCTTTCATATCTATCATAAGTGATCTTACCGCAGGTGGCTTCCTCCACTGTGGAGTACGGTTACGTCCTTGGTTTTCAGATAATGCGATGATAAGAACGTCCGTGTGTTGCTCTGTAGCATCGCAACTATTTGAGGAAAAGATGGTTTACTTTTCTTGGGAGGATTATTTATGAAAGTCGACCCTGGTGCTGGGTGTAATCTGATGTTTTTTAACAGCCTTTCAGATTTCTGATAGTGTGATGTTAACGTCTTCAATCTCGAGGGCCCTGATCACCTTACTAAAAACTGATTCACACTGGTTCCTCAGTACTTCACTCATGCTTATCGTCAACAGTGTATATAATATGCTCTTGATGTATCCCCGGTCCAAGCTGGACGAGCCCGTATCAAACAAACAACACACACAATCTTACTCACCTCACGTGAGGTAGGGTAGTGTAGCTTCTCATTCTAGTAAACTGGCTACTAACTAGCCAACCTTCATCCGCTTACCACATGCAACAACCAGACAGCCAAAATAAACTATAGAGACTACCTGCAACGGCAATGTAACCTGCAAAAATCGACCTGCCTGCATTAACGGACCAGCCAACCAGACTGCACAGCCAAACGGCCTGCACCGGCCAGCAACAGGACAAATAAACTCCGACCGGACCTTATCCGGCTTGGAGCCTGGCCAGATACCACTGGGGTTGGAGTGAGGAGCAAATGATGCATACGGTCAACACGGGGTCTCGGGTCGCCCCGTCCACCTCACGAACGAAAGTGATCGTCTTTAACTCAGATGACATCACCAAGTTGGGAGAGAATCATTCAGAATAATTCTGGGTTAATTAATGGTATCCCTTTCAGTAACAGATCCCAGTTCCTTTAAACACACTGGGTTCACTTAAGGGGCTAAGCTCAAAGGAGGAGCTTCCATCAGCAGGTCATGATAGAGTCAAATGGCACCAAAAAGACTGGGTCGTACCTGCACCTGCCTTGATGGACGCCATTTACTGCACGACCCTCCTCCAACTCGCACCAATCGGCCAACACTTTAAAGTTTAATAACATGAGTCTCTCAGTCGACTCAATACTTCACATCGACTCGACGCCAGCCTGTAGGGAGGTCGTCGACGGCCAGCCAACACACCGGACCGCCAAGAGACTCATCAAAATGCATCGCCGAATCCACCTGTTTTTTTCATCTCCCCTTTTATGGAGGACATTTAATGCCATCCTAACGTATTGCCTTTCTCAAGAATTTATACACAAATAAAACTGATTTATCTAAATGTCAAGAGGTTTAAACAGCAATAAAGTTAACAGAAAGGAAATCCAAACAGCAAAATAATTATATTCAAGCACCAGTATGCCCCAACGGCATCACGTTTCAACAGTAATATTTTCTAACGGCAATGTAGAGAGACAACTGCAACACACAGCAATTGCAACAAACTTATCTCCACTGACATGACTGTCCACTTGTAGGTACATGCAAGATTTTTAGTATTCATTCTACTATCAAAATACTTCTTCCCTTCTTCTACCTTTCCGTTCCTCCCCTCCTCCTTTCCTTCCTCTCCTCCGTCTCACTTCTTCCCCTCTTCCGAAATCTCTCACCGGCCTTCCCCTTCACCCATTACTACAGCTCCTCCACTTGTATCACCACCACTTCTCCCCCACCCCTTCATCAATCCTCTCTCTCTCTCTCTCTCTCTCTCTCTTCCCAAAGTGTTCTTCAGCCGTCCTTCCTCCCCACATTCCCTTCCTTCTCCGTCCCACCATTGCTTCTCCGTCTCAGATACATATAGCCAACTTGTCCTCTTCACCTTATTTAATTTCTCCTCCCCTCGGTCCCAGAGGCAGCGATGTACGCGTCTCAGACGTCGTTTGTAATAATTATGAACCGGGGCCGAGCTGCACCACGCTGACCTCGTAATGACCTAGCCTGCCTCCTACACCACGCGTTACACACACACACACACACACACACACACAGTAATCACAAGGAGTAAATGCAAACACACACAAAATGCCTAACTGAACTTATAAAGGAAATCTTTTTTTCTCGGAAACATCTTCCTACCAGTGGAATGAGTCACTGTACAGTTGCGCAAGAGCTAAGGAGTTCCAATGAAAGTTGGATTTCATCTGCCACCACCAAGCCTACTGATCTTAATTGGAAAAAAGATACAGGATAGGAAGAAATAACGTACTACTGCAACTATCAGTTACATCAAGGCACACTGAAAATCCCTCAGTGTATACTGAATACACAGACACTGATCCTTCACTCAGTGTATCTTCGGAAGGGGATAGTGAGCCCCACTGTGTACACTCTCTCTACACACACAAACTGACACTCCTTGCAAAGTCAGCTCTGAAGCAGCAGCATCGGCGACAGCTGTGGCAACAACAGCTGCAGCAGCAGCAGCTACCGGAGGAGGAAGAGCGGGGGGTTGGAGGGGACGGTGGGAGGTATAATGAAAGATGGGAGAGGCATATAACATGTCAGCACCTCCAACACACACACTTAATAATCATCATCACTACTGCGAAAAATAACAAGTGTGTTGCTTCTCTGTAACATGAGACGAGACATGATAATCTTTTCTGTTCAGCTACCGGAAAAGAAAGTCAGAGAGGAAAAAAATTGTTACGTTCATAAAAAAAAAAAATAAAAGACGAACATGTCGTCCCCTGTTATTAGGCTGCGACCTGAATAGCCAATCTACAACTTTTAAACGAGGGTCGCTGGAAATTAGGAATGCAAAGCAGGCACTTGTCTTACTCCTGCTAAGAAATGTTCACGTATTATCTCTCAAGTCCATTTAGGCCGCAGCGTCCGGTAACTGGCTAACCTAGAGGCAAAAAATATCTGATATTTCCCACAATACAGATTTTCTAATATCATTCATATTCATTTCCAACGGAGTTACAATCACAAAAACTGCCAGATACAATGACCACATATCAAATACAATAATCAAGAGAAACTTTCAGCAAAACATCAGCTAAAAAACCTTCATACGGTCGTCTGTTAAAAATAAGTTTCCACTGAGATAACCTTCTGTTTCCCTGTTACCTTCTCTTACTATATGCTTAGTTAGGTGACCAAGTGGAAAAACCACTTTGGTTTAAAGACAAACAATGACAGACCAGCTTACCCACAAGTCCGCTGTAGTCAAACACCTGGTAAGGAGACCTCTTTCATAATCAGCTCGGTGTGAACTGCCACCACCACCACAGGGACCAATTTAAACTCTCGTCTGACGTCAACATTACGGTGCGAACACCGTAATATTCACCAAAGGTCTGAACTCAAATATACACACCCGAGAACCTGCTTAAAGAACCTTGCTTCATGGAACACCTGGGTGTACGGGAAATACAGTTCGCTGCCAGCACAAGGAGGAGTATTGCAACATCTTCGCTGATCAGTGTCTTGCCCAACAGATTAAAGAGGAAGAAAAAGTTCTCCAGGAAACCTCCGTTACACGAAACTTCTTCAAAGAGTTTAGGATCCTTAAAGCTGCCGACTCCTGGGAGATAGAGGCTCACTTCAAGGTACTTTCAGGTGTCTATCCTGGAGTATACCTGAAGTAATCTCCAGGTCAGGCGCAGTTTCCTTTGAGTTTACGTGGCTGAAGCAAGATTCCATAGCCCCTGTTTTATGGTTTAAGCAGCCTCGACCAGTACCCTTCCCTTAAAGACAATATACAACTGGGTTGTATAATGATTGGCTACAATACCGCCTCTCGTCAGCCATCCTCACACAGCACTAAGACTGACAGACACAGCCAAATCACCATGCCCGCCCCTCCTCGCACTCCTTCCGGAGGTAAAAAGGGAGGTCTTGGTTAAGAGTTCCTTGAGGAGCTCATTGTTATGCCGCTGGATCAGCCCCGACGTTGAAAGGGTCATTTATTCTTTCGTGGTGAGTGTGTGCCTTCCTGATTGGCTGCCTCGCTAAGCCGTTCTTCTGCTGCGACTCCGATGTAGGTCCAGTCATTTATGGAAGAGGTGTGTGTACACGCGCAGGTGCTTCAAGCAAAGTCATGCACAATAAAACGCTCACTAAACCGAACAAACAGACAAAATGAAAAAAAAAAATAAACATCTAATCAGAGATGTAACATGACAAAGTGATAAGACAGATTGCTGGGCAACTATTTGCTTTTCTTTGTGTCGAATGTTAAGCCACCTGTCCAAGCCATCCACTCATCTGCTAGCCGGCCTAGCTATACAACTCGATGGAATTCTCCAAAGTCTATCTAGTCACCAAACCGTGATGAGTAGGAATGCATCCGGGGTCGCTGCCTTAAACAGCCTGATTGACCTAAACACCAGTAGAACTCGTCCCAGATCGACGTCTAGAGGTGGACAGGGACATCTAAAATCGACGTCGTATAAACCATACTGATTTCCACACCTTCGTCCAGCTTAAGACTGCTTTACCCACCTACCCGGTCATGGTGGTGGCAAGGGGTTGAGGGCGGCCGAGGCATCAGGGAAGGGGAGCACGTCCCCATAACACACACTAAAATTCTACCGCGGCCTAACTTCCCCAAAGCTTCACTTAGCTGATTACCGTGCGGGAGGACCACTGGTGCTGACGCTGATACTCACCAGCGTAACCTTCCTGCTCCCACAGGTAAGTACGTAGCTACAGGTAAACTTAATATTAGAACGGATCAAACTTTCATGACTTGAACCAAAGTCACCGAGGACTTAACTTTTCGGCAAATAATCTACGGAAGGATGATGTACAAAATGAAAGACGAAAATGAGTCCAAGATTACTAGATAAGGTTAACTGGGTTATCATAGATGCTTTTATGTTATCTCTCATACATCTGAAATTCATCATCAGTCACCCTGAACTAATTTCCTTAAATTTTTCATCCTTCCTTAACATTTCATGGTTTTCTTTCCTTCAACAATTTCCTCTCCCAGTTTCCTTATCTACCTTATCCTATGTCTAAGCTTCATACGCTTCTCAGCCTTTAACTCTCATTTATTTTCACCTCATCCAAAACATCTCGACTCTTCCTTCCTCACCCTTCCTTACTCACCTTCCTCTCTCTTCTTTCACTCACCTTCCCAGTCTTCCCTCCTCCTTTCACCCTCACAGTCATTTAGCCCCTCCACTTCAACATTCACCGTGGGTCCTGACCAAGTTAAGGGACACTGTGGTGAGGGTGGAGTAGACTGAGGAACTTGTGCAAATCACCAGGACCTAGAGGAGGCGTCCACCTCCCTTTCAGGCCCTGGGGCTCTATCTTCCCTCCAGCAATCAGTTCCTAAGAAGAGATAGTGTAGAGGAAGGCCAAAAGGAATGGTCTTCAGGATGGAGTATGAAAACTAAGTCAAACCTTTCCATAATGCTACAGTATTGCAGTATTCATCTACATGGTCTTTATATCTTAGGGCATACCCCGTTTAAATCCTGGTTTCTTGCATTCTGAAATAAAGCCAAAATGGAGAGAGAGAGAGAGAGAGAGAGAGAGAGAGAGAGAGAGAGAGAGAGAGAGAGAGAGAGAGAGAGAGAGCGGGACAGGTTAAGTAACAAGATGCAGTGTGACAGGCAAAGCTCAAAATAGGATCGAAAAATCACAGCAATCAAGGAAGAGGATTTCTCCATTTGTCATACTGCTGCTGACAGAAAACGTTGCGGAAAATTGTGATATTTCTTTCTGAACTGTTGTGAACTACGTAACAATATTCCTGTGCCCTCCCCCCATTTCCTTTTCAACGGATCTTCCTGCATACAGTGTCATTATACATGTTGTGGCTGATCTTTGGTCGTCATTAGACAGTCTCTACATATGACAACAGATTACGTGTCATGCAGTATCTAGGTATTATTTCCTTGATGAGAAGGGTAGGTCCAGACGGAGAAACGACCGTCAACTTTACCAGAAACTTAGACCACACACACACCCACACACACACATACACACACACACACACACCCACACACACACACACCCACACACACACATACACACACACACACACACACACACACACACACACACACACACACACACACACACACGACTCGCTCTTGTTATCAAATGTCAAGTGTTTGTAAATATTTTGAAATATCATGTCAACTAAAGGACTCTATCATTCTATCACTGTTTGCACATGTAGCATTTTCATTTTCACTTTCAGCTTCGGCTTAAAGCTGGAAGGGTATCCAGCAGGCTGAGGGACAAGTGTTACTGTTCACAGCATTATGTACCGAAACCTTCTACAAAAAATGTTACTGTCGTTACACATGACCATATAACCTGACATCCACACGGTAGGTTACGTGCCAACCTGCGACTGTATTCATTAACTGTAAGCAAAATGAGCGCCAATGATTACGACGATAACTGCCACGCTGCATGTTATGTCGCAAGATCATATTACTAGCACTGCACCATAGTGCTCATGGTGATTTAAAGCCACTCAAATTAACAATGTGAAAGTAAATTAGTTGATTATGTGACTGCAGTGTCAAGGTTGATCACGTTATACGCTAAATATGAAACTATACTTCCACTGCTATATATTCACGCCTTTCTATAATCTTAATTCTACAGACGTTAATCTATGGAAATGGTAACCATTAAAGGTGTCTCGCTCATCTGTTAAATGGTTATAATTTCACTCTACTACAGCTAAACATATATGTACATTCCAGTATTATTCCCTTACCTCCAATTTTGAGTTCCTAGATTTCCAGTCAGTCTCAAAAGCTGATGTGGCTTAGCGATCTGGGTTGAGGCAGTTCACGAGAGATCGTGCTCCAAATACGAGAGGAAGCTTTGCTCAAGAGGCAAGAAGACAATGGCCTCAAGAGACAAACAGGGATGGTCTTTAGGAGGTAAGAAGAGATGGTCTTCTGAAAGGCGAGAACAAATGGCCTTCAGGAGGTAAGAAGAGAATAGCTTTAAGAGGCAAGAAAAGATTGTCTTCAAAGAAAAAGAAATGTGGGTATTTAGGTGGCAAGGAAAAACTGTGTTCTGGAGGCAATAAAAGATGGTGTGCCGATGGCAGGAGGAGAAAGAGTTGAAAATGCGACAAACGATGATTTACAGGAAACGGGAAGAGAGAGCTTCCAGTAAGAGAGTAAATCAAATGGTCTTCAAGTGGAGGAGATCAAGCAGGTTTACTGAAGAGAACACAAGACAGTCTCAGGCTGTTCAAATAAAACGTAAATTTAAAAAAAAAAGGACAAGAGGTTTCCTTCAGGATCGACAATGTAAACATTATCAAGAATGAGCGCATTAGACAATCTTCTCCAGGGAGGGAGGAGGAGAGATAGATATAAGAAAAAGAGAGAGAAAATATGAGTTGGAGAAATATGAAAAGGTTTCCTGGGCAACAAAGTGCGAGTCAACTGAATGAGAAATACGAAGTGTGGTGTTGTCGCATGTTGTGAGGCTGTCACTGTACAAATGATCAGGTCAGCAATGACACTGAGGAGACCTAACCTTCACCGTGGCCAGAGTTATGATCGCAAGTCAGGTGGCCTCGCGTGTCCACACCACCAACCTCGTATTTCAAGTCTTCATGACGTCACCACCGACACATTCGTGACGTTTCCCGCCGACACAAATATATCGTCACCGCTGACGCACGCATGACGTCACAACCTTAAGCCAGAGTAAATACAGCAATTTCCGTTGAACTTTAATTACTTAGTAGACAACAGTCAATCAAATCAAGAACAAACTACAACAATCAGTTCTACAGAGACTTATTTTTATACCAGTTCGCTGTTTCCTACCTTCATGAGGCAGCGTCAGGAAAAGACGTACAAGCCTTCGATAGACTTTCATTCAAATTCTCTGGAAAAACATTCCTCTCGGAGTTGAGGCATAATACTGGGAACGTATATCAACAGACATATTAACCGTGTATGGATTTAATCCAACTAAAACCACTTAGTCCACGGTACTGTGAACTTCGTCTTTCTTGTTTCTCCGTTTCAGAGGAAATAACAACGACCAACATGTCTGAGGAGGAAAGTTTACAATGTAGGCACTGCATCTGGAAGCTTCCTTCCGGCATCACCAGCTGGCAAGAACAAACTCATCAAGAACACAACAACGTTCTACTCTTGTTCTTACCCTCCAGCTCACAGAGACCACAGATAATCAATGATATGATGTGACTTTATTATGTATTTCAGTCACTGGGACTCAGAGTCCCTTTGTGCACTCTATATCCTCTTTCATGCCACTCCCCACAGGATGGGTAGCAGTGCACACTAAAACAGCCGCTTTTGCGACAATCATCATAACCAATATGATGTGCTAACGTAAACCAGCAAACCAAAGGACTTTCCTTGCAGGTTAACGAGGGGGGACAACTTGCGTTACTCTCGACCATCAGACTCGAACCCCACGCCACGCCACGCTACGCTACGGTACACCAGACACGAGGAAGCAGGGCTACGGGTCGATCATTTCAACCCACACTTTATTCTCTAAACTTTTTCCCCACATCCCTGTATATTTGAGGCGTTCCCTATACTCTTATTTACCTTCACTACGGAACGACGAGCATCGAGATTACTTTCCCAAACTTTTGTTTTCCTAGTACGTTTCTAAGGGCAGGTAGACGAGGTAGGAAGACAAAACTAAGAGTATGGGCGGGCTGGTGCTATAAAGCTCAGCCAGCCGTGCCGTGCTGAGCAAACACAGCGAGGGAGACGGGCGGGCCGCCCGGCCACAAGATGGACGATTAGTCCGACTCAGGAGGCTCTCCGTACGCTTTGGATAGGTACCCCAGGAGAGGCTGTATCATAACGAGAGAGAGAGAGAGAGAGAGAGAGAGAGAGAGAGAGAGAGAGAGAGAGAGAGAGAGAGAGAGAGAGAGAGAGAGGAGAGAGGAAGTGTAGTGAGAGGGGTCACCAAGGAGAAAAGAAGTGCCCAAAGATGGGGTGAAGGTGTCCTTGAGGAAAGGAAGTACTTAGGAAAATAAATGACGCCAGTAAGAGAGGAAGAGAGAGAGAGAGAGAGAGAGAGAGAGAGAGAGAGAGAGAGAGAGAGAGAGAGAGAGAGAGAGAGAGAGAGAATTTCTAGGGATGAGGGAACTGGCTTGGGGTAAGGAGAGAGATGAGGAAGAGAGTGCCAAAGAAACACGGGCCCTGTATGATGGGAAGGGAGTGCCAGGAGAAAAGGGAGAAAGAGGAAGCGAGGGCGACAAGAGGACGGAAGTCTACAGACAAGGTAAACACATGGAGGACGTGGCGCTGCAACAAATGATCACATTCCACAGGTTTACTGGTTCAGTTGAAGAGGTTAGCTTACAGTAACTGCGCCAGGGATAATCTGTCAACCACCTCCTTCATAACTTTTCCTGCTTAATGGTGCAAATAGTGTTACAAATCGGGTTGCGATTGTTGCATTAAGTCACTATTCCAGCTTCTTCCCCGACTTTCTTTTTATAAATGATAAGCTTTTCATTTCCTCATAAACTCCTACATTCTTTTTCTTCTCTCCTTACTTTATCATCTATTCGACCTCATTTCAACCTTTCAGTTTAAGCTTTGACTCAATGTTGATTTCTGTGAGGAAATGGAGCTTTGATTATATATATATATATATATATATATATATATATATATATATATATATATATATATATATAAAGATGCACCAAACCTTCATACAGTATACCGTCACTCCTCTTCACCAAACCATCAGTGACAAAAAAAAAACTGTGGCAGGTATAAATACCAAAGAACGACTCAACTAAAACCTGACAAATTTTCCTTCTTTGTCATTTCCAAAATATCCTGCCCATTATCTTAGGTGGCCATCACGACCATCACCATCTCCGAGGTTTGCACATTTGTGCCAACAGCAAATTTCTGACGACAGAGACGGAGGACTGCAGACAGCGGCGTAATAACAGTGGGTGAATTAGGGGTCTGGCCCCTTGCGCATGTCTTCGGCGTGACCGATGACCATGTCCCGCTTAATGACTAGGAAGCCAGCGGGGAGACTCCACAGGAACTCACCCAAACTCCACTCCCTGGTGAAAAAGAAATACCTGAGCCGAGACATCTGCTTGCACTACGAAGTCAAGTCCAACACAAATCCCAGGAATTCGAGTGCTTCTCAAGGAATCCTTGACAATGTAACTCCTATAAAACCTAAATCGCCCAAGACATCTAATTCCAGCTACGATGACATGGAAGGCCAGAAATGGTTGCTCATCTGAAGAAAAAATAAGAAACTCAAACAAGTCGATCAAAGCGCACACCGGGTCCACCCAGGATGGGAAAAGAACTGTGAGCATCTCGAGAATCCCGGCGTGGCAAGAACCCGGCCAGGGTCCGGGATGATCCGCTTGGTGCACTGCAGGACGTCGCTCGGATGTGACCCGCATATCCAACTGTCAGTGCAATTTTGGAGAGTGCCAATAGTGTGTGAACTTCATGGTGGCACTGCGGGTGGCGGTAAGCGACGGTGGGACATGATGAACGTACCGCTACCCTCACATCTCGTCCAGTCTTCACAGAAGAGCACCACGTTCACCAACGGCCTTCATCATAAGGACGTGTTCTACGTGCAACTTGGAGCATGACGATCATTGCAGCCGATGATACACTAACTCCTACGGATAGATCAGTGGAAGATCCCACAATGGTTACATTTGAGACACGAAGACTAACATTGTTTCAACTTCGTATCGTCAGCCACAGAGTAATAACTGCCCTACATATGGATCGTGCATCGATATGTGAAGTAGCAGTTAACAGAAGGACAATTGCTACTTGTCTGTCACAACCCAAACGGAAATTATATATACGAAGCCATTACTGGCAGGTGGGTGGGTGAAGGAGGGGGAAGTCGTAGGACACCCCTGGTCACAGCTGGGACGCCTTGTCACACACTTTATTGCTCCAGCCAACTGTTCCCTCCGTGGGGGAGGCCGGAGATAACACACCAAACAATATCACCATCTGGCGATACCGCGAGATAGTAGCAGACGTCTCTCGGTGCACAGATGCGACACTTGATTTACGCGGCCACAATACAGAGAGAGAAGCTACCGATAACATCTTGAGGACGACTTTCTACCCCGTCGTCCGTCACAGCCAAGCAGCCTGTCGCTTGCTGCACCATGCACCACCACCGATGGCTGAACTTTAGAAGATTGTGACGATTTTGGTTGGAGGTCCACATATGTTTGACCCTAAGGATCAGTAATCTATATATGCCACTACTATGCTTAATATATATATATATATATATATATATATATATATATATATATATATATATATATATATATATATATATATATAAAGTCACAGCATAAATGGCGTTTCACACAACGCATTAACTTGCTCATAGTGTTTAAGAATAAAAAATCGTTGTGTGTGACAAGTGCATTTCTGTGTTTCTGATTTCTGTTGCGGAAGAAAGGGATTATCTGCTTCCGGTGATCTCGGGTTTCTTGTGATGTGGCCACTCGGGGAAACCTTCAGCCTCGTCAACACGCGGGCCTGGGGGCACGTGTTGAGAACACACCCGGTAAAGTGACGTGGATCCTCTCCCCTTTTAAGACTTTTTCCTGACTAGGTGCAATTTATGAAGCAGGTGACCCTGAGGTCATTTTTTTTAGTACCAGGTCACTGACAGTATATCAAACCTCCCGTCTATTCATCTAAGCATCAGGGCAGGTCTATAATCACTATCTATGTGGCGTGATCAGACGCGTGATGTGTGTGGCACAGACACAACACAGAAAATATCGTCTTCAGCTGGTAGAAAGGAGAACGTTCTATTCCCAGTAACAATATCTGAACTGTTACTCATACGAAACTTCCGTCTCACTATACTGACCAACGCAGACAAGAACTTTAAAAAAACAAACTTTAAACTAAAAAAGAAAATACATTTTGTTATGCATACCATATCTTACTGCCAAGACGTTGGTAGGTGTACTGACATGCCTCCTTTACCACCTCACTGATCAAAATAATGATGTAATGTGATTTCTCTAGGAACATCAAGTTGTTGGCCACAGATAAGAGAATGCTGAAACCTACAGACATGCAGTATATAAACATCAACACCGCAAAAAATACATGATAATAATAACAACAACAAAACAACAACATTAATAATAATAATAATAATAATAATAATAATAATAATAATAATAATAATAATAACTGAAACAGTACAACAGTGTTATCATCAGGGAGTCTTACCTGCTCCAAGCATGAGCCAGGACCAGAGCACGTCCCTTCCTCCTGCCTGACTAAAGGGGGCAGCCACGGGTGCTCCAGGAGAGATCCGACGCCGTGTTCCTGGCGACGCTTCATAATACCAGAACCCTATTTTCTGCCACAACCCACCCGCATAATCTGTGATCATACCTGGAAAATTACTTTACCGACTTTTAAACGGATCACTTTCCTTTGGGGACGGAGGTCTCAAAAAATCGATCAGCTTTTTGTCGAAAGTTTTGGCAGTCGTTATCGTGTGTGTGTGTGTGTGTGTGTGTGTGTGTTGGAGGGAGGGTATACTACATAACCCTGAGAGGGGCTTCTGTGAGGTGGGTCGTGGCAGACCGAGACAATAAAGCGACAAATAACATACTCACCCCGAGGTGCGGCGAGACAAGGTTGTGTTAACAAGGTCACAACTGGCCGCTCACGATCCGCTCTCACGTACCTGCAGGAGGGAGACGTTGTGTTAGTTCACTCACTATCAACATGGACGGAGTTTATACTGCTATGAAACGGTTCATAAAACTACTGCTCCAGTGCTACACTAGCCACGAACACACCAGAAGCTACACAATGCCGACCAAGGCTACTATTTTACGTCTTCTGCACCGCCTCCAGGAGCTGCTTACGTGCTATCACGCTAGACTTGCCGATGGTGCAACATGCGACCAAGCTGACCCTGCCAAAACATGACGATGACATACTCTAATCACAAGCCTCAGAAGAGGAAAGGGATATAAAGAGCACAACTGTTCTAAAAATTCGGTATGAATGACGGAGAATATATATATATATATATATATATATATATATATATATATATATATATATATATATATATATATATATATATATAAGCTTTCTCCACCGACCAACTAAGCAATCAAAAAGGCTACAGCCAACAGCTTCCTTGAACAACTCTGCTCCTGAGGTTTGGGGAAAAAAATTATAACGAAGTAAAAAATGAACGGAAGCAAATTTGGCAGTAATTGCATGCTTCATATTTACGTCTTAAACACAAAATGGTTCATATCTGAATTTCAGATATAAATCGTTCAATCAAATTTGCAACTTAAAATCAGAACGCAAAGCATTTTCTTTTTTCTTCTTTTACAGACGGTATATGAGGTTAACATCATGGCTGTGCCATTCATCCCAGACGCTGGTGTATAACTGGAATTAATATGCGAGTTCAAATACTGACATGATGACTGTCGACATCCTTACGGGGATGGAATGCTGGACTCTCGGGAGGGAGTCACAGCTACACCACAGTTGACAACACAAATCCTGTTCTGCAGAGACAAAGCAAAAATTCATAGCGTCATCACTTTGCAAATCTGTACGTAAAATGAATAATGAAATAAGACTAGTTCATTAGGGCATCACGGACAGCTGTAAACAGTTTGTTCTATATTAGTGCAGAGAAATATGTGACACACTACTCGAACATCTTCCTGCCTGCCTCTGAAGGATGTTTGATACGATCCCCTCCGGTTAGATGCCTTCAGGTATACACACAAGGCTTCATTACTTTATATAACTGGTGTATGTACGAGCACATCCTACTTGCAAACTTATCCAACGTTAGCGTCGTAAAAAGCAAAAATTCTGCTTTTAACCTAATCCTGTCAGTTCGTTCTTTCCCATAATACCCCAGCATGGAGGCCGCTCCCACGGCATGGACGTCTCCCACAACCCTGAACAGTTAAAAGCTTTCTGACACGTGAAAGGTCCAGTTACGCCGCCTCCCAGTAAGTGAGGCTAGGCTGTCCCTCCTGGTGAAGTGTTGCTCTGTCTGAGGCTACTGGGCGGTGCAGTTATCAGCCTCACGTCCGCCCACCAGTAACAATACGTCGACTGTTAAGAGAAAATACTTGACACCAAGTGTGAGACAATCACACTATCCCTGCTGTACTAGTGCGATGGTTGCTGAACACATTCAGTACATACAACTATTCTCAATTAAACCTAATTACTCTCAGGACAATACAAAAAAATGCAGAGGTAAATCATACGTATGTTGGTATTGACAAAAATATCTATAAAACACACATCTAAATAACTATAACTCTGACCCTTGTACGAAGATTTCCAGATTATCCTACAACCAGCTAGAGAAAAATGTCAAAACAAATTCATAGAGCTTCAGTAACTTTTTAATGAAGTAGGATACATATATATATATATATATATATATATATATATATATATATATATATATATATATATATATATATATATATATAAGGAAAAGCCACTGGTTCGCATTTAACAAAATTTTAGTAACTGAACAGCATGATAAACATCTCGGACAGCACATTGAATCTGTTCGCTGTCTTTCGCTTCACATGCCTGAACCACAGCTGTCATGATGGAGGTATAGTGAAGGTAACCTTGTGTAATGACCAATTTGTGCTGTGAGGGGAGGGTGTGTTACACTTGTGGGGCCACCCTACCTCTTGAATGTCCTCTACTGCTGGTATTGCAGCTCTCGTTAAATTCAATATTCAGTAGTACTGGTGTAATGCTTCTTTCCTCACGAGCCCGGCGACGGCTGGTGGACACGGCTCCCATGCCAGGCATCATATATCTGGGGTGTTGTCATCCTCATCACAACCTCTCCAGAAAGCTATTACCATGATCTCTACCCAGAAACAGATGACACTCGCCGTCCTGTACGCCAAAATATCTGTTCTGGTGAAATAATTTCTCACTGGTGTTGTTGATCCTTATTTACAGATGAGGTTCTTTACTCACATGGACCTACATCGTCCATAACATCAGTGCAATACTACTTACACCGTAATAAAACAACGTACCCTGTCACACAATCCCAAGCCCTGTGCATCATCATTGCAAACACTGTTACCATCATCCATACCACAGTCGCCACACACAACACACACACACACACACACACACACACACACACACACACACACACACACACACACACACACCATCAGATCTTGAAATCACGAATCACCCAGACAGTCATCATTCTGCACATACATATCTTACACTTTTTCCAAGACAGACTCCAAGCACAAACCCCTACCCATCCACACACCCCGCACCCTGCTACCTACACATTACTCCACCCACACAGGCCCAGCTCCCAACCACCGACACCAAATCCCATCCACAGAGATCCCACTCTCAGCTACCGACATCCCAACCCCACCCACACAGGTCCCGTTCCGGGCCACAGACGCACACGCCACCCCACCACCTCTGCCAAGTTTGCGTTCCGGCCAATTAGGGTGCAGTATCGTCTGTCTCAGTTTTGTAGCTGACAACTCGTGTTTACACTGCCGACTCGGTTCTCAACGTCGGAGTAAATTGGTCTTTTGGCAAGGGTCGAGTCAGGTAAAGGGCGGCCGACGCGCCTGCTGATATAATAAACTTTTTGCTCGCTGAAATATAAACTGCCCCGTACACTCCCTCTGGTAGACCATGTTGTCCGCTCTTTTTTTTTTTTAGGCGTCCCATGTGAGAGAACTCTTGTTTTTAATGGACTACCGACGAATACACATGTCGTAACTCGCAGCTGGTAACACAGCGGGAGGTCCTCCGATAGCGGGATACGAATATCACCCAGGGAAGGAAGGGGTTGGCGCGGAATGGGTTATGCCGTGTTGATATGACATTCACATGAGCTCGAGGACGGGTCGTCTGGCGTGGGGCCGAGAAGGTGGGAACTCATTAATGATCTCACAAGACCAAACAAACATCCGGAAATGAGGGAATTTGACACAGCTACTGTCAACAGTTCATTAATAGTGTCACTGAATGCATGGCTACGAGCTACAAGGGTAAACATATAAAACTGTAATTTGTTTTCGGTGAAACTTTGACTCTGGGAAAGTTGGTAAAAAATTCCTAGGTCCTTAGTCCTAACAGAATGCTGCTCGGCGTTCCTACTTGTCACTCCAGTCTCCAGCCGCTACTACAGGGAGCCGACACTTTAGTACCAGTTCGCCCCTTCTACAAACATGCCCCGCGACCCACCCGTCACACACAACTATTCGGGCATCTCTCTACCCGTCTTGTTCCCCTCGTCACAGCCTCTACACCACGCCTATAACATCCCGTCCCATGGCTTTATGGGCTCTCCCTATGTCCACAGTATAAGAGCATCCGTGCCAATAACGCTGCACCCACACCATAAGAGGCTCCGTGTTCAGTTGTGCCCACACACCACTGGGATCGGTGAGCCCGCTCACTGTGCCCACCAATTTCCTTTGATGACCTCACACAGCAACTCGCCACGCCCACCTACTCACGGTAAACATCACGACACCATTCGCCACGCCCTGTGCAAAGAGCACATGTCGTGCCCACTCACCTCATCTCTTTTCTTACTTTTCCAAGTCCACGTTTGCTCCCTGCTTTCTGTTTACATGACTTCTTCTCTATCATTTCTTTCTCTTTATCTCTCATCCCACTTACTCCCAGCACCACAGACTTCAGCATCACCTCGCCACTATCCCACCCTCAAGTTAAAAACATTTTCCCGCCCAGATGCACCAATGTCCGACAATGAATTACCAATGTGAGAGATACGACAACCTAACTTAAGCTCTTTCTTTTGAGCCAGACGATGAATTGTCCCCAGACAGCCTGCTGGGACAGAGGGCTGAATAAGCACCACTTGAGTATCACCAGACAAACCCAGCTGGGATAGAGGGGCCGACCAAGCACCATCTGATTGTTTCCTGGTAAGACAAGCAGACCTGCCCTGATTTTGACCGTGTTAATGAAAGCATATATCGAAAAATGTGGGTTGAATAGAAAACCATTTGTACCTTCCTGAAATTTAAATACTAAACTCCCAAGTTCGCTGAATTTTCAATATGTTAATTAAAGTGTTAATTCATAAAAAGTTAGCATTATTTGCACTTAACATTTAATACAAACTTCCCACATAATACCAATGAATTCTGACGGGTAATTACCAGGAAGTGTACACCAGAGTCCGATTGTATGATATATACAAACACACTTCCTATTTTCACATTCACAAAATATTCTTCAATATTTCTCTAAATATTGAGAGCTTTACAGAAGCTCACATCCCAGGAGGTGTTTAACAAAATGAACAGCATTTTCTGAACGTTCATAAACCTACGTCCATACATCTGAGTGTACAGGATACTACTAACTCGAGAGGCCATCTACACCCCGTCGGGTACACACGCTCTTCTGAGTCAGACCTGCGTAACACTATGCTCTTAATATCGCCAACACCACGGGTGAAGACGGGGAGGTAGGTCAAGCTGATTGTTCAGCCGTTAAGATAAACCTGCAATACCTGACTCCAGTGTGTGTGTGTGTGTGTGTGTGTGTGTGTGTGTGTGTGTAATATATTTCATCCCTCTAGACACAGAATTTGGGACCTAACGTTACCTCGCTGTGAAATTGGTTTAAGGTTATCATAAAACTGCTACCACGGCCCAGCCCACGCATGCCATCAACACCTACGAAGAGATTGCACACTTTCTTTTTTTTTTACTCTACAAGAGCCACATTTCTCGGTAGCTGTCTGCCTCTTCAGAGATACGTGCTTTCCTTAAAAGTATTAACTCTGTGGAGGTGTGAAGGAAGGCAAGGTTTCTGTCCAAGAACGTTTTTCCTACATCTGGGGGATGACGAGATGTAAGGTGCACAGGGCCCTCCTGACTAGGAGGCAACGGGAATTTGTTTTTCGAGTTCCCGTCACCACCCCCAGGCCCCAGCGTCCTCTGTCCCATTAAAACACCGGATTTTCAGTGGTGTGTGTGGCCTCAGGTTAGTTTTGATGACGGGCCCAGTGTGACGGGGTACGACAGGACAGCTGAGACGAGTTAACGAAAGAACTAAATGTGACGGAGCGTTAACGTGACAGGATGAGCATCACAGAATAGTGATCAAGATAGTGTGACGAGACATGAGTCACAGTGGTAAGGGTGACGGTTATGAGAGGGAGGAGGAGGAGGAGGTGTGTGTGATGGGGTGGAGTGGCGCCAGCATGACAGGAACACACGACAGACAGTATCCGAGAAAAGTGTGACGGTTACTATGTGACGAAGCCAGTGTGACGGAACTATCGAAGGCTACGACGCCTTCTGGGGCGGCACACCGCCACAGTGCACGATATCATTAAAAAAACATCAGTAAAGCTTCACGTCTGCTGCCTTTAAGCGGAATACGTTAGCTGGTCACGTTCAGTTCTTCATTATACATCGCAATCCTCACTGATAATGTAGTCAGCATCATCCCCCATCTACCACAGTTCGTAAGGATAAGTCTTAGTGTCACGCTTCGCTGCACATCTTGTAAAGGATTTTTCATATACCACACACTTATCTCACATTATGTCAAGGAATTATCTTTGGAGTGATGATATCAGTAAAACATGGTAAAGTCTAAAACTCTTTTTACTATATGTTGCATTACTTATCGATCAAGTAACATAGCATTATAATGGATGCACAATAATAACAATAATTGATAATAATAATAATAATAATAATAATAATAATAATAATAATAATAATAATAATAATGTTAGATCTCTTGACGTGTCCCCCGGGTGAAGTCATAAAAATAAGCTTGCAGTAAGTCAGCTTGGCCATGTGTTCCATCTCGGTTGTGTGGCAATGTTGTCCTCATATGATGCTGGTGCTCTCTGAAGCTGGCAGGATAATAAGAAGTGTAACACACAACACCCATAATACCACGGGATGTAACACTAGCACCACGGTCTGCAGGATTAACTCTCGAGATTTAAAACCAATTCAAGTGACGCAAAATATCACATATTCTTTTAGGTTCTAAAATCTTACGAGAAAATATTCTATAAAATTCTCGGCGTCCTGGCAATTATGGTCCACATAAGGAGCAGCAAGAAGGATCTCTTCTTTACTCACCCAAATCAGGATTATGACCGACAATCTACTTATTTTTAGGTCAGTGAAGAATTTTTATCTTTTCTTTTGAGTGAGAGGGAAAGGCGCGTCCTTATAAACAAGTGACTGTGGTCGCGTCGGGTGATGGACAGGCAGCGGGGGTACTGCGTCAGACGGTCGCCAAGCACCACTATTTTCGGAGATTATTATTCTTCATCCTCACACATTTTGTATCTTTTATGCGTTACTTGGCTTTTCTAATTAGGCGTCTCCGGACATGACCATCAACTTATATAATTCATATGAATCATTTCATATCAGAAAATATCTTTTGCGTAGAAATAATGAGTAAAGCAAATCGTCTATGACATGTGCGTCTGCACATGTGTCACTCCCAAACGTTTGTGCCAGTGTCTTCGGTACGTAAGTGCCTTCCATGCCATCTCCTTAAGTATGATGGCCTTACCTCACATCCCACACCACCATAGTACTATGTAAGGTCACCCATGCCCCTGTTGCCACAGTCATTCTAATATCCCGCCCGCCCACGCCCACATCCCCATGATCCTCACTGATCCTGGCCGCCCACGCCCACATCCCTATGATCCACGCTGATCCCGCCCGCTCCACTCACGCTCACATCCTAATGATCCTCGCTAATATTAATTCCATCTACTATTATACCTCATCTCACAGTCATAACGTTATATATATATATATATATATATATATATATATATATATATATATATATATATATATATATATATATGCCTGCAATGTCTACTGTATCTTCACTGTTACTGGATTTAAGCCTTAGTGAGGTCCCCCACTTGCTTACGTTGCGCTAGCTGGCTTCAGCTTCTTAATCTGAGCATAATCCGAGTTATAAAAAGATAATTTCTTCTGTATCTAACGTCAGTAAATTCTACTAGAGTACACAGACTGTATCTAATCTAATGCACAAAATGGCACTTCTGAGCATAACAAATACGAGGTGTGTGAGTGTGTGTGTATTTTTCATATAGCTAAATTAATACTTCTTCAGGCAACACAATTTCCATGTGGTAAATACAGGTGACTATCCAGCCTGTTGGTGGCTGGTGAATGTTATCACGACACGGGCATGGCTCTGGGTACGAACAAATACTGCAAGAACAGAGAGAGATACGGTCTAAGGGCACACATGCGTGCGCCTTGGTGCATGTTTTGTGTGCTAATGAGTACACGTGTGCGTAAGGAAACGCGCATGGAAGTGGGCGAGTGGGGAAAAGTACCCATGAGTCCATCTTTTCGATCTTACTCATCTGTCACTGGCCATACTCGTGGCTAGCTCTGGGTTTCATGGCTTCTCCCCCTTCAGCCATTACTCTCACACATTTTACTTCTTGAACATTCTTAATGAAATTCCTGACAGCCCCTCCTCCCTCTCTATCTCTCTCCTCTCCCTCCCATACCAATCATGAAATATATAGAAACCTCTCCCTTCACTCACCCCTCCCCCCTTTTCCCCACCCTGCCACCTCACCTCTCTCTCTCTCCTCCACTAGTCTAGTCAAAACCGCATCCAATATCAGTTACATTCATTACCTCATCTTCATCTCCCTTACCATTATTATGAAGCATTAAAGGAAGTAGTTTCCGACACGCCTGTCTCCTGTAGCATTATAATACGAAACATCCTGACAGACAGAATCTCCACGCTTAGTTATCATCAAAAAATAATAAAACAAAAATCGATCTTTCACTGTTATTGCCCAAAGCGAGGCACTCGGACAGTACTTGCTGGTGACGTGAAAACCCCCGCGGTGCCAGACTGATGTGCATCATTATATCCCCGGCGCTGGCCTGCATGTCTGCCCGGTTGCTGATGATTCCTCAACGCCTGGTAGACAGACGGCAACCATAAATCCCCTGCCAGTTTCGCTTCGGGAGTTAAATATATCTTTTTTTTTCCCTAAATGACAGACTTACCGCCAGTTAACAAACACTTTTACCTGCGAAACCATGTGCTCTAAAACTCTGCCAGCCAGAGGAAGGACGAGTCAGAAGCTGCGTAAATTTATTTAGTAATGAAATGCCGCATGGAAACAGAAGTACAGGTTGGTATATTAAATCAGGATATGTTTTCTGACCTGACACGCGTGTAGGTGGTCAAGGAGAAGGCGGAAAAGGTTAAGGGGAGGTTAAGGAAGAGGCTACGATGACTAAGAAGGAAGTGTGGCTCGTGGAGAAAGTTGAGAAAAAGGATATTGGGGAGGTTATGGATGAGGCTAGAGGAGTTAACACCTTCAGTGTTCGAAAACAAAAACATTTAGAGAGGAGCGTAAGCAGTAAACTAGAAGGGCAAAATAAAATTCTGAAGCGCCTACGTCCTACGACGCACCAAATCCAGCAGTAACAGCCATTTCTTGGGGTCAAGCACGAAATTGGCGCACTATGAACTTTAACAGAAAAGCTTTGCTTTAGTGTAGCTAAGACTCCCATATTAGCCATCACTTATGTGTGAGGAAGTGGATGTTTTAGTGTAATTCCTTTTGTCCAGGTCAATGACTGGGTCAATATGTACATATTACCTTATAGTTCTACTCGGTAGGTGTACGGTATGCTTACTCTGAGCGGGGCTTAAACACTACCCCTCTTGAAACGCAGCTATCCTTCCTAAAGTACCCCCATTTCCTTGAACGGTAACACTATTTCACAAACGGCCCCCTTTCGCACATGTTACTCCTTCGAGCAAAAGTCCCACTTTCCCATAACAGGAGCGAGCTTGACGGGATCGACGTACAGCGGGAATGGGGCCTCGGTGTAGAGGTGAAAAGACGTTGTTGAGGGTGTAGTCAATATGGGGTGTTGTTACGATGGTGAGCAGTGAAAGGAAGAGGGAGGTGTGTAGCAAGGACGGAGTGTGGTGAGGAAAAGTGTACAGAGGGAATGGTATGTAGTTACGACATTATACGTAAAGTAAGGAGAATGTATTCCTTCCGTATACCATCTGTTTTGCCTTTTTATTCCGAGGTCTTCTTCCCTCACAGTTCATCCAGGACCAAGGCGTTCTGTTCCGCCTGTGTTCAGTCTCAAGACTGTTGAGGGCCGCTGTTCGTAGGCCTTACTAACTACTACAACCCGGTTGGTTTGATGTACCTTGACCTTTCACAGATTCCCTCTCTGGATAGTCCAGTGTTTCTAGTATTTGCAAGCAATCTATGAAACAATTTTGATCCCTGGATATCCATAGAAATTTTAGACTGAAATTTGGTAACAATGCCTTCGAGGAATAATACGTATAAACTAATATACATATTTCTCCCGTCTGCCTCCAAAGATTACAGCTTCAATGCTTTCTGTCGGTCCCAGTAATTCCGATCCCTTAAAGTGTCAATGCGGGACGTGAAAGATCTCTGGAAACTTTTTAACTCGGCAATTTCGTCCGCCTTGATAGGTGATGTCAGCACACAGCAGTATTACATTCAGGAGAGAGTGTTCGTGCCCTTAAGTGTTATCATCGGTTTTACCTACCATGTCTGGAAGGTGTGTCGCGAGGAACTGATGTGAAGAGCACAGTATATCTAAGAGAGCGTTCACTGAAGAGGGGATGGATAGAGAAAAGGGAAGAGAAAACAGGAAACAATGTAAAGATGAGGTGTGTGTAGTGAGCCGTTGGTGAGGAGAGGTATGGTGAGAGGCGACGCACTGTGAAGAGTCGTAATCAGTAGAAGGTGCAGTTAGAAGTTAGGACAGAGCGAAGTGTGAAGAGGGCTTACAGTGCAGAAGGGGTTGTAGTCAGGTGGACGAGTATTGCAAGAGAACGCAGCATCCACAGGGAATACAAGAGGAGAAGGAGAGTGGGTCTAGGATCATCTAACGGAGGTGAACAGGGTCTGGACTTCTTGGGTCAGGGTCAGGATCATTCCAAGAAGGTGGGAGCAGGGTAAGGGATACGTTCATGCGGATCAGGGGAAGGCGTAGAGCTATGCGTCACCATCAGCAAATGCTTCCGTCACTGAAACTGGTTTGGTTGACAGAGGTAACCAGAGGCTACATCAGCGTGGCTACGCTCCCAGCCTATCCTCCCACGCGCACGTTTCCAGTACACGTTACCCCAGCGTACAGCAGGGTGACCCATGCAAAATTTCAATATCTTTTCAAAACGTTCATCGGCCACTGAGCAGTAATTACATCGTGCCTCCCACGGGGCATTAGCGGCAAATTGTGTAATTTGCCGTAATTTCAGAAAATTAAAACGTTACAACTTCAATAATTCATATGCAGTGTTAATTGATTCAGGCTTAATCAAATGAACATACTTATAGCATCAAACAATCTAATTTCGGTAAAGAAATTATAGCTTGGGTTATTACTGCATCTTAATGACGACGACAGTAATGAGTAGAACGACACTAGAAACAAAGATATGGACGACTAGAACTACAAAAGCATAAACAAAATTAAGGTGACAGAATCTTTCATTTAAAAGGAAAATAAAGAGATTCTCTACTGATACATGTAATGATCAATATAAATGCATGTGTATCATTTATTATATATATATATATATATATATATATATATATATATATATATATATATATATATATATATATATATATAAACAACGATTCCTGTTAAGCAACCTATGACAACCAGACTCATAAAAACACACTCGTCCACAGGAAACAGCAGACGGGGACAGAAAAACACATAAAAATTTGATGTGTTACTCCCAACAGCGTCGTTGGGATGTGATACGGCAGGCGGACAAGAGGCAAGAAAGGCAGCAGTAATCTGGCATGGAGGAAGGAGAAGAGGAGGAGGAGGAGGAGGCAGTAATGATCTTTCAGCAAGATGAGCCACCTAACAAGAGACAGTCTAGCAGGCAGGCGGGAGAGGACGATCACACTTAACTCCTACGGTGGTTCACTTCTCACCTCGTCTGTGGGGGAGGGGTCATGCACGGGGTTTCATTATCGTCTAATTGTGCGCACTCCACGACCCCTGACACGGCGGGAGGCCCCTGGCACCAGCGGTGTGCGTCTGACGACGGGAAGCAGTGGTGAGGAGGCTGTGAGAGCAGGCACACTGCTGCCTGCCTAGCAAGCCTGCCGCCCACACAGCATCACCATCGTGCAAGAGACGTTTGAGGGGACTCCAGGCTCGTATGACTAACTCGTCAAAATGAAATGATACATAAAAATGATAAGTCGCACGACAGTAAAGCTATCAACACCTAATTCATGAAAAAAAAGAAAAAAAAATAGGTAAGGCTGCCACTGTTCACCACAGGCACTACATAACCGTATATACCTACCTCACTCCCAGGCCAGTATATCATAATTATAAAACTCGAACACGTACGGAAGACAGTGAGAGGAACACGTCTCTCTCGTCCGTATCAATGTATCTGGTGGTAATGTTGCGGGATATGGTCTCCTCCTAGCCACGTTAAGCCGCCGCAACCCGTCGCCTACACTATGAATACAAAACACAGCATTACCACCATCTCCACCACCAATATACACAGCAGGAACACAGAGAGGCAGTCAGGGCAGTCAAGAGCCCTGTTTTGTACCTGTACCTTACATTAAGCCCTAAGAAGGGTACAAGCCACAAGCGCAAAATGAAGTAGACAATAAAGATAATACTGTAATTAAACAAATGTATGAGAAAAATTACATACAGAGTCCTGATCAACAGCGTACTCGATGAGAGAAACTACCACAAGAAACACCAGAAATAGCTACAGAAAACAGCAGATATATAAGACTCCACATGAGAGACAAGCCCAAGCAAAATACACGAAGAGGGTAAGGTCCCGGCAGAACACATCAGGAGAGGCAGGCCCAAGCATATCACTACAGCAGAAGCAAGCCCCGGCAGAACAGATCAAGAGGGTAAGGCCTCAGAAGAACACAGCACGAAGGAGAGGCACCAGCAGAGAAAAGCCTCAAGGCCAGATGAGAGCAGGTCAAGAAGCTCGTCCTCGGCTGAGGTAGATGGACAGGTGGTCTCATTACTGGGATCCTGGGAGAGTAGGAGGCCGAGGCAGGGGACAGAAAGGATAGACGTCAGTAGAGAGAGATGGATGGGCTTAGAGAGACAGGATGGGAGAGAGGAAGAAGAGGAAGGAATGCGGGGTGAAAGGTGGTGAGGTACCCATGCCAAGGGTAAAGGAGCACTTCGTGACAGTAACAATAGTTTGGCGTTAGGGAGCTCTCACAACTGGCTCTCCCTCCAGGCAACCAATTATCATAAAACCTTATTTCCTCCTAGTTCTAATGATCCTTTTTATTACCTACTTAAAGTACAAGTAAGATGATGGATTTACGGGTCCATTTGGCACATCGTGTCGTCCCGAGACGGAGCCTCACTGCCAGTAATGAGATTTACAATACTTAAATGGAACTTCATATGTACATAATCGTTGAGAACTCTCCTGCAACTTTAAAGTGGGAGGAGTTAGATATCTTGGGGAGGCTGAGAGCGGCTTCAATAACTCGTCCAAACTCGCAGGAGCAGCCGCCGTCTCTCCCACTCCCCGCCAGAATATCGCCTCCGATGCTCCATGCAAGACCCACCGATGAAAAATCAATACTAGGAGCGTCAAACGATGGCTGCTTTACAGTATACCACACCGGTAAACCACCAGGTCTGGCCTGCCTCATGCTACACTGCAGGCTGCTCACTGCTACAGGTTCACCACTGGTCTCAAGAGGTACGTGCGTACGTTCGAGAACACCAGGAAAACAAGTTTCTGACTTAACTGAAATTAGTATTTTTGTTAAGAAAAAATCCAGAAACATGACACTATGTTCTAATGCCAGAATTAAAGTAAAAAGAAAAAGTACTACTATTTTTCCTCACACAATACACCTTAAATACATTTTTTTACATTTTAATTTTTAATTCTACTCTCATTACGTACACGTGTTGACTTTCAGCTCCAACCTAGACAACGAGACGGTACAATTCCGCCCCAGATGTCCTACGTACGTAGTTCGTTACATAAACAACATCAACAACAACAACATCCGCCATCAACAAAAGTCTGAAATATACCAGCAAACCACACCAAACCTACACCAGTATATCACACCACCACAACACCAGCATACCCCAGATAGACAATACCAGCATACCAAAGCAAGACTACAGGAGCACACCACGCCAAGACTAGACAAGCACACAACAGGAAACCACCATCATTCCTCTCCCACTACAGAGTCCTCCTCACCACAAAGAGCAGCGGACACCAACGTTAATGTTATTGAATGTGGAGGTTGTTGGGGAGGCAGGGAGGGCGGTGTTGTGGCCCGGCACCCACGCTCCACCGACCATGCACAATACCCCCCATATTACTAATGGCCTTTTAAACGTCTGCCATACGCGGCCACAGTGCTGGGGCTCTTGTGTCGGGGAGAGGGGGATGGGAGGCCACCCTGAGTGATGGAGACACCAACGCGTTGCTGCTGCTGTAGTGGAGAAACAGTTGAATCACTGGCATGATTATGATGATGATAAACATCACATAAAAATCTATACCTGCTCGCCTTTCCGGCCTCAGCGAGGCAGCTTGAGGAACACACGACTGAGCCTTCAGAGAAAATTTTTTCGCTCGTCTAGCCCTAATCATTCTTACAAATCTGATGTTACCTGAATTCAGTGTCTGGAGAATACCTACCTACTTAATGAGTTACCAGATATCTAAACCATAGTTTTGTGATACAAAAAAATTAATCAATTCCACATTATACATGGATGCGCACACTGTGCAACGAATGCAAGTGGACTTATCAACACATCACCCGTTCCATACACGAGTGATAATAGCTGTTCCTGCTGAAGAACTGCGAGGAACACCATGCCTCCACGATAGGCCAGCAGAGCACCAGCCTAGCCTCACCTCCATAGTCCCTCATCAACTTCTCCCCTTTTCAATCAGTGGATGAATGTGAGGTGCGGTGAGCGAGGCAAGCAGACAGCCCGGCCAGTGTAGCAGTGATACATGCAGTTGTAATTACCTTTCAGGGTCCGTCCCTAGGATGGTGGCCGGGCGAGCTAGTCTCCTCAGGCCGGCTAAGTCAACACTGATTATACCTCATACTGATGGGACTCCCATTTCCGCCGCCGCTATCGTATTTAGACACACTTCCCTGCCGCCGGGGATGGACTGCTGAGGCAACGGTGAACACTGAAAAAATCTTTCCTTGTTGACTCAAATATTTCATTTTTATAGCTTCCCTAAAATTTAAGGAGTGAAAAATCTAACTGACGTATATTCGGAAGTTTTATTTAGTCTGGCTTTGAACCATTTGGGACAGTTATCCACAGGACTAAACCTGAAAAACTTTGAAGCCAACGAGGAATTCCAGGAAAAACTTTGCTCTTATTTTTTGTCTATGGTAAAAAAAAGAATATAAAATACTTTTTTCTCAAAATTGACGAAGATACAATAATCATATCCGATACTCATCTTTCTATTATAATTATCTCACCTAATAAATGTCCCTAAATTCTATAGACATACCAAACGCATCAACAAAGTGCTTGGAGTAAATTAGATAACTCACATATACATAAGTCCTCGACTGTTCAAACTTGCAGGAAACTATCCAATTCTACAATTATCCAGGTGGTTTCTACATGAAATATACATCTGTCGATTAAGCCAACCCTCCCTGCCTCTCATATGAAGGTTCTATAAATAGAGAAGCTGATCGCAGAGTGGACCACACACTTTATCAATAAAACAGCCATGCATTTCAGTCTACCAAACCCGCCGCCTTCAAGACAGTTAAACCTCTCTTTATAGTTACCCTTCCAGGTACGTTATAAGCAACACATGCTTCAGATATATCGGAATACAATAAGCATATCAACCTGGGCAATATAAACTAATTATATACCAAGCAAAGACACCCACCTTCACCCCCAACTTTAGAACCTATATTTCCTACATTTTCTACCACACAAGATGACGTTACCTGCCGGGTATACAGCAATCATACAGCTTTACGTAGGACCAACAAACACTGCTTCCCACACCGAGCATCACGTGGGCTCCAAAAAGATCGCCAGCCCCCAGGGGTTGCTCTTCACGACCAGCGAGGGGAGACCCCTGCCTGGAGTGTTGACTGCCTCCCTCGCCGTCCTCCTGGCAGGCAATATTTCAGAGGCACTTGTCCTTAGTAAACACTGCCACGGTTGGTTTATTACTCTCTACTATATTCACAAAAAATGTGTACACACAAGAGCGCACACACCTGTGCATTCACGGGAAAAATGTGCACGTGGAAAGCAAAATTTGTAAAAGTATATGTTTTTCTCTGTGCAGCTCAATACTCCGAAAGTGAAAAAAAGAAAGTTAAAAAACTGACGTCGGAACTAACAAAGCAAAACAAAAAAAAAGATTTATCGAATGTCTATGGTAAGACGTCAGCTTCACCCTCATCTTTTTAAAACTAGAATTAAAACTACCACGTCTACTACGAATATATATATTCTTTTTTTTTTTTCAAACTATTCGCCATATCCCGCATCAGCAAGGTAGCGTTAAGAACAGAGGACTGGGCCTCAGAGGGAACATCCTCACCTGGCCCCCTTCTCTGTTCCTTCTTTTGGAAAATTAAAAAAAAAAAACAAGAGGGAAGGATTTCCAGCCCCCCGCTCCCTCCCCTTCTAGTCGCCTTCTACGACAAGCAGGGAATACGTGGGAAGTATTCTTTCTCCCCTATCCCCAGGGATAATATATATATATATATATATATATATATATATATATATATATATATATATATATATATATACATGATGATCAAAATATCTTTCAAGATTTCTTCATTACTGCCATAGATTCTGCAGGTGGAACTACTCATCGTAAACCACTGTCCTTTAACCCTAAAACTGTAAAAGAAAAAAATATGTAATCAATTCTGGTCTTGTGTAAGGACTGTCGATGTTCCCCGACACTTCCTTTGTTACAGCTTCAGCGTTGGCAAACCTTCCAAGTTGATTATGTTATCATGGAATTTTTCAATGTTGTAGCTTCCCTTGCTGCCTGTGTTAATATTATCATACTCATGGTTTAATCAACGTTTTTCTCCTAATGTATTATTCATAAGTCTGGTCTCTTGTTTATTCTTTTCGTCTGTGTTGATAATCATGGTGCCATAAGTTCCTTAGCTCCAGTGTCAAGTCTGCCTCCGGTTTCTGGTTGTACCATTTGCCCAACGGATGGCAAAATACTTTGCACTAGCAGTATGGCGTACACAGACAGCTACTTTATCCTTCCTGAAGATTCTGCTTGCAGGCACTTAGCTTTCAGAGCGCGTGTGCCTTGCAGTGTTTCATCCACCGTAAACACTGACTGTCCTTCCGATCATGCCAACCTCGTCTTCCTGCTCTTGTTCTTACACAGTGGTGGTAAGTGGCTATAAGAGGGTATCATACGTCAAGTCCCAATGAACCCCTTTAGCGCGACAGCACGAACCTTAACTTAGCACGATGGTGCGATCGTCAGGTAAGGTGGCCTTCCCTACACCCAACCCTTAAGGGTCATGTTAAAGGTTACGCCATCATAGCCAAGGGTCATATCGTCGAGCTGAAGAGGTTAACACACAAAGGAAAGTCTGTCTGTATCTCTTTGCTTTCGTCTGACTTGAGGAACCGTCCATGTCATTGTTCTTTCGCCAGTTCTTCTTACTGATGGAGAATTTCTTGTTCTTCACTTATTGTTTCAGCAAAGATGGTCTACAAATGTTTGATGTACCTGTACTTATGTTTTCATGTCCTGTTACAAGTCCTTGGCTATGTGTACACCACCACTGCTGGGGACTTACCCTGACAGTGCGCGATCCAGGCCTTCCATTACATATCCTGGTCCCAGTGATATTCCAGCCTGTATGATATCCCAGTCAGCATGTTATTCCAGCCCGTATGATATTCCTAGCCAGAATGTTTTCCTGTCCAGTATAATATTCTGGCCAGTATGACAACCCAGCAGGAAACCTATCAAACATTATTTTCCCAGCACGATTGTTCAGTGCCGATAATCTGTACTTCCCCTCACGCCAATAACAGCTGCTATTCTGTTAAATCGTACTGATTATCATTTTTATTACAGTAACACACGTCACTTAATACCCAAATATCTAAAATATCTTCCACTGCATTTTTTTCCAACGTCATTAAGCCCTAATGCTGACAAATAATTTTAATTTCCTAGCATTATACAGTTTATTTATCTCATTATCTGGATATCACAATTTGAAAGTTTCATTTCGTTTATTTTCTTTCTGCCACAACTAGTCTGCAGAAGAACAACACGATTATCAGGGTTTCTCATTAATATGGAAAGCACTTGGCTCACCCGCGCCTGCAACACCAGCGAGGTCGCCCACCACCAGCGATATCGTCCCATCTGTACCATCACTCCAACCTTCTGCAGCCAGGACGTGGCACGAGCATGGCATGAAGACCCTACTGAGAAAACATCTCGAGGCACTCCCGTGGGGTCGAGCTGATCCTAACAAGTAAGGGCGTCTTCAGAAGTCTGGTGGGACGACCTGTGATCCCTAGGGCGTGACAACATACAACAAAGATACCAGAAAAACGAAATAAAACAAAGCGAGGATTAAAGAGAATATTCTCAATTTCGGATCCTAAAAGATAATATAACAGTCTTCATGTATAGGTATACAATTTATGTTTACATCGAAAGAAATACACGACTACTACTAAGAGCCAAAAAATTGAAAAAAAAAAAAATTGAACACCCATTAGCCTCTTCACCCAGACAAGAACTAACATTTAAGCGCATTGCTGGAACATGAAAATTTACTAAAGGGATGATGCAGATAATCATCATGAGCCTGAAGGAGGCTTTGCCTCACCAGACATGCGTGACGTGTATTGAAGACTGGAGTCTCTACATCAGGGTACGATCTCCAACTTTACATGCTACTTACATCTTCCTGACCGGCAAACCGACCTTCGACCAAGTTGTCTTCGTTGATATCCGATCACCCAGTCCTCTGCCTCGCCTGATCAGGCAAACTTTTGAAAGAACTCATCAAACTTATTCTTAAATACCTCTGAGTTCGTCTATAAAGTTTCGTACTCTGCGGTAAAGTATTGAGAGGTCTTGAACTCTATATTTTTAACCCTCTGGACACGATCGCACGACCCTTGAGCACAACATTATGACTCTTGAGAACGACTGTAAAATCCTTGGGTATGATGGCCATCGAGTGAAAGGTCACATCATTATAGCTAAAGGTCGTACCGTCGTGTTCCAGGTTCGTATCATCATGCTCAAAGTTCGTAATATCATGCCTGAGCACTTAAACTGGTTCTCAGCACTAAGTACTCTTCTGTTTTCAAAGGCTTTACCCAACACATGCTGCCATGTCCCACCATCAAGCAAGGGATTATTTTCTTGCGTACATTAGGATCCCGACCGTCAAGGATTCTCCACAAGTATAATATGATGTATCTCTCAGCTCGTACCCTTATAGGTGTTAGCATGCATCTTTAGCCACTCTGAATGATTAAATCTAAAGTGAACAGGTGAGCAACAACTGATCTGGAGACGCTTTTAGTCCAGCTATTTCAGAGGTCTTACCGGCCGATACTCTGATCTAGATAATACAATTCCTTTCAACATCATCATTGGTGTTGTGCTTCTCATCTGAAACGTCTGCAATATCCACTAACCCAACTTTGTCGATGATGTGACGACTGTTCTGTTACGTCCGTTGATAGTGTAGTCATCTGGCAGGGTGGATTCCTTATCTAATGGTTTTCCTTTCTGGTGTTATGGTAACATTTCACATGTAAAATGATCCTTCTCCAACGCTGTCATTCAGTACCAAGGCGAGTGTTTCACTGATTATCATACTCTCATCAGCCTACCAAAACATGTGCTGATATCCAGTTGTAGTTTCTGCGCGTCTTCGGCAAATCAAACTGATATACCGCAACCAGTAGCGTCCACTTACGATGATACTGAATTAAGCTTCTATCTTTTTCAATGTCGGGCACGAATGCAGAAAAAAAAGGCATGCTCTCTAGGGGTATAGTTTTCCATAAACAGCGTAAGGGATTTTACCAGTTGTGACTATTCTTTGGGCTATGTTTCTTACGTAACACAGGAGCTATCAATCAATATTGCCAGTTTTACTCTGTATCCTGTCATACTTGTCCAGCTAGTGTGAGAGACAAGGACATCCGTTCTCCCATGAGTTATATAAGCCAACAGCGGCCGGCCATATGTTCACTAAATAAATGGGTGAACATGTCTGTAATTACAGTTAAAATGAGTATGCTACTACAGTCCGGCTACATATGTGACTAAACAGTTTGTTGCGTTCTTCGTAAAGTCGGTTTCACTGGGTGACCTCCATACTTCCGGTGGACCTTCCAAACTGTGGCCACGGGATGGGGTCGTGTTGTTACCCTATTATACAGGGCTCTACCCTTGCTCACCATGAACGAACCCATGATTTTCTCGCCTATTTTCTCTGTAGTTCTATTTCTTTATTTCCACGTAAGCCTCACCAGCGATCTTAAGAAAATGAGATATTTTGCATTCCGTTTTCTCTTCCATTTTTTCTTCTGCATATTTGAATCCTAATATGTAATTACCCAAGATAACGAAAATCTCACTGTTTTTCCATGCCAGAGAAAAGCCGAGGAAATAAAATTGGCGCCAAAAAGTTGTGACCTCCGCGCCTCAGGTCAGTGCAGAATTGGCGGGAAATCGATTTCCTCTGGTTCTTCCTCCTCAGAACTGTAAGTTAGGTGAGGCCACGTCGGCCCCAGCCGGCCTCCTCAGGGTTGCCACAGCAGATATCAACAACCACAGAGCCAGAAGATACCATGTCTTATCATGAGCTTCTGGTCTTTAAATATTTCAAATTTATACAACAGGATTAATCATTTGCATTCATGATTTAATATCATGCTTGGAACTTAAGTGGATAAAAAAAAAATGCTTATTTAATCGCAAAATCTGAACATACAATTCCACATTAAAATGTGCTGAACCACCACCATGTTTTCATAACGGAGAGAGTGAATGTATCCAACCGTCAGAGGAAAAGAAATACAAAACTAAAAATGGAACAACCAATCAGCGCCGTCTCCGAGGCCCGAGGCGCGCCTTGATTGGCTCATCATTGCCCTCAAATTGTCAACATCCAAGAAGAAATGAGATTTTTTGCGGATTTTTTCATTAAATCGCTATTTCTTCGTCACATATATTCGGGAGCGAATTTCTCACGATTTAAGTTTTCCACGAAGTTGTAAATTCTTTTATTATGGAAAAACAAGAACCACCTGACACAGAAGTTGAGCAACTTTAGCGGACAGGCAATTTAAAACAAACTCCTCACCAAGTCTCGTAAAAAACGGTCATTAGCGGGCAATCGGCCTCTATCCTCTTCAAATATTTGCTCTGTCTTACTATCTTCCTCTCTCTTCCTTGCAGCTCTCACCTCTCACATGCCTTATGCAACTTCACACGGGCGATTATCTCTTGTTTTTGTCGTCTTGTCTCTTTAGTTTAATGTTTCACCTGATATTCCTTTTTCAATTTTTTTCCCACTCACTACCGCTGTTCGGTCAATATATTCGCGAAGAAGTATCCTACCATTCTACTCCATCGCCTCTTTGCTATAAGCTTTCCCAGTTGTTTCTCCCCGTCACACAGCCCATTCAACATAGCAAATGAAATTTTTAGCTACCTCGCTGTGTGCAAAAAAAAAAAGAAAAAAAAATCAGTCATTTTTCTAAATCGTCGTCACCTGAAGACAGAGACAGTGAACCGTGATTCATCAACTGAAGATCACACAAGTTCAAAGGCTTCAGGACGATTCAGCGCGGTGCTATTGTACATGTTCTTATACGCACCAATATTGCTATCTATAGTGGGTCTTGGTGTCTATCCCTCGCCTAATATATCTATACAACACTCATTCTTAGTTGGACGGTATCAGTCCTTTATGTATTAGTCTTTTTCCAAGTAGTGTATCGGGAGTACATATGTACATCAGAATATCTTTTTATACCTTCTTACCAATGTATTAAACAGACTTTTTTCTCTGGCATCGCTCGCTGTCCCCCACTTCCCACTTATTCCGCCGCTTTTTAAACTATCATGAATATCTCCTTTCCCCCTCGGAAGCTACACTCTCCCGCTATCTACACTATTACACCACATCTGTCACACCAGCATCATTCTATTATCATCCAACATCCACCTTTACCCCATGTATATGGACATGGGAGGAGCGGCAGCAATCTCGCCCACCAACCTACAGAGCTCTAGAGAGGTGCGTGACTAGCGGATGTCTGGTTGGACTTACCACTCCAGTCCTCCAGGCTCGCCCCTCTGCTCCTGCCCTTCCCTGATACCCGACCCCCGACACACACACACACACACACACACACACACACGACTGCCGCTTCCATAAATCTCTAAACGAGAAGCCTTACGATTTAAACTGCCGGTTTAATTAGACAAAATGACTGCTATTTTACGATGTTTTAGGACACAAGATCCTTAACGACGAGTCTCACGATTTTAATCTCCCGATACGTTATCCTGCAGAAGGGCTGTTCTTTTTAAGATACGTCAAGACTCCAGACTTCCGACTTTACAGACTTAAGGTCACAACAGCTGATGTATTACAGAAGAATGGATGATGATGATGATGATGTCGTCTCAAGATACTTCAAGACGAAGGTCGACATGGAAGGCTTTCATTTCCCCCAACCGATAAGTGGGCTGTATCGATTTCTCGTAAACCTGCCCGCCAGCAAAGATAATTAAGTTTAGGTTAACCAATTTTAACCCGTATCGTATTCCAGTTTTAATCAGCGCTGTACCAGAAATGTTCGCTACTGTAACTTAACGATGAAATCTTTATACGTCACGTATGGACACATTTCCGCAGGTAATTCTATCCTCGTTAACTATCTAAACTTCTTGAGCTAAACAATACAATCCATAATAACCAAGATGAGACCCTGGACGTGAAGCCCTGGCCTTTGACCTGACCCTTCAGTGCCAGGCTATGATACCCTGGGACAGTTCAGTTAGGATCAAGGAAACACCTTCACCTGGGACAAGCAACACCTGTCGGGACGGATATAGCTTTGTAATGCATGATTCACCACACAAAATGAACTTTAATAACACATGCAACGTATACTGATTACCTGACTTTCCTTCCTTAGGATTTCCCTCTCCTCCCTCCAGTTTACTTAAATCTTCCTTCCACAGTTTCCTACTGGTGAACTCAGATCACGGTGTGACATGTACAGTGAAAGGATTTTGAGCAGAGACCATTATATCCTCATGTTATATCCACTTCATAACCAAACTATGCTGCCCCCATCACTCCATCACCACGACTAACTTCTATGTCTGCTAAACCAACATAAACCCAGACAAAATTCCTGCCCTAGCTAGCAATTACAGTCAATATAAATTAGCATAAAAAGGTCAAAGCCAGGGTTAGACTCTCCTTCACTTTCGACTGTTTGAAGATAATTATGTAAAACACAGACTGGTGTTTAATGCTCCTGAGTCCCTGATGCCTTCTTAATGTTCCCTAATTCCCTAGATCCCTTTACCAACATCGTCAGCCTTTTTTTAAGCATCTCCTTTTGAAGAAGGGGCCATTGAGGAAAGAAAATGGGGGAGAGGGAGAAGGAAAAGTGTGTGTGTGTGTGTGTCGCAGTCATCTTTCGTAGAAAAATACTTTTTCTTTGGAATCGTTCTAGTTTTTCACACGACATCAACACATGATATCAACATCGTGCTGAGCTGATGTGCTATATTGAATATAACCGAACAAGAATTACAAGACTTGGAAGTAACTAAAGATATGCTCTATGTATAACACACAGCTTTGGGCAGCAGGAACCTCTGGAAAGATCCTACCCTAACACCAAGACCCTTTCTCAGAGAGGGAGCTCGGACAATTATAAACATATATATATATATATATATATATATATATATATATATATATATATATATATATATATATATATATCACAAAATACCCTCGTAACAGGAAGGATTCGAAGAGCTACCATCTGTATAGGACCTGGGTACGCTTACCATTAGGCAATAAACATAACGGTTAGTGTACCCAGCTCTCATACGTGAGGTAGAGGTTCGAATCCTTGCTATTGGAAGTCATTATGCATTCTACGAAAGTGCTTGCTCAGTGCATTATATATATATATATATATATATATATATATATATATATATATATATATATATATATATATATATATTCGGTCATATATTTATCTATGACCGATTCGAATATAAAGAAAATACTGGGAAGTACCAAAGAGAAAGTATTCTTCATAAACATACCACTACCCCAGCCAGCCACAATCCAACCAGACCATTAATAAGGTTACACGAGGCCATAAACAAGGTCAGCCCCTAGCATCAGCACTCGCATCCTTAACTACCCAACCACTTCGTTAACCACCCTGATAACGACCCAGGCGCCCCTCCATCCCTACTTAATTACCACCTGCTGTGAGGAGTCAATTAAGAAACATTTCACCTTTCTTACGCAGCCCTTGTGGTAGTAAAGATGCCACTCCGCTACTCCAGAGTCCGCATAGCAAATAACTCCACAGTCAATTACCGTCTGTATACCGCGCGCTGAGCGTCGCCCACGTTAGGGATGGGGTAGGCCACGAAAAATGATTACACACTGGAACCAACTTACGATGATTCTGGAGGCTTGTTTCTACTTCCATAACTCGGTCCTGGAATCAAGCTATGCTGCTGCTACTTTGATTAGTCTAGATTAGCAGAACGCGACCCGCGGGGTCTACGAATACTTCAAAGTAAGACTGTATGGACATATTCAGTAGAAACTTGTCTCACACATTCTTGTGTCTCTGCTGAACAGATACGGACAGTTCTGAAAAGTATTAAGATGCGACTTGTCTCAAGGTTAAACATAAACAGATTGGCATTTTTTTTCACAAAGTATAACTGCATTACATTATTAATAAGTACTGTTACATAATCATAGATTCAACTAACACTTCGCATTTATGTGAGTGAATACATGCATGTGCGTGCGCTGCCAAGAGATCAGATATGTGTTTATCATATACGCGTGGACGCCCTAAAGGCTGTGAACATCGTAAACTTTATAGGGACGTTAACGTCACATTTCGCTTACAACCATATGACATTATCTCTAAAGATATGGACTTACTGTATCTCACTCCCAGTAGGATTATCACACATCATACAACAACAGGCCACATCACCAAAACAATTCTTCCACAGAGCGAAATTCCCAGACCAGAGAGCGAGCAGTGCTGACTAATGTACATCGTCTGGTAGATAATAGTCCTCTCAGAATACCATCCTACACCGGCACGGGAGCCAAGGAAGAGAGCCAGCCACGGGGCATATAACTTGCCTCGCCCGAATATATTAACTCGTTCTAAGCTTAAAAACAGGAACATAAATTCTCAAGGTGATTGTATCAGGTAGGATGCTGCCGGCTGACTGGACAGTCCTCCACAGGATCTGAGATGACCAGCCTCCTTACCACATGAGAGGCAGGGCCAATCGTTAATAACCACTGGGATTCATTACGCCTTCACCCAGTGGCAAGGTGGGGTTCCACTTTGTACAAATTAAGGTCGTAACTCAATACCCACGAAGAAAAAAGTTCGGTGGTCCTGGTTACGTATGGAAAAAATCCTATGAGGGTACGTAATTATTTCCAAGTAGTTTAAATATCCAGTTATGATCTCTCTTCCATCATCCCTTACCATTCGACGTGATGGTGTCCCCTCCCTGTTCTATAGGTAATATTTTGGTCACTCCTCCCGTTACGATACCTCCAAGCGTCCCTGCCTTCTAATGCATGGACCGGTGGCAGGTGTCTGGCAGCTGCTTCCCACAGATTCCTGTATGGAGACCAACCACACGAGGATTGACCGTTATGAAGCCTTTCTCGAGCGGTGAAGCTGTGGAATTCTCTCTTCTTTCGTCTTTCCCTCTCCCTATATTAACCTACAAGAGCCAAGTCTACAACCCACAAAGGAACTATAATTGATTTCATCCTTTTTCTCGTACTATAAATTTCCTTCATCCAAAAGGGCCATTATTAGTACATGTTTCTGCTCGCACCATGTCGGTTACTCTCTTTTTCTATACCTAACTAGCTATCAATATACATATGATATATATATATATATATATATATATATATATATATATATATATATATATATATATATATAGAGAGATATAGAGAGAGAGAGAGAGAGAGAGAGAGAGAGAGAGAGAGAGAGAGAGAGAGAGAGATAGATAGATAGATAGATAGATAGACAGATAGATAGATAGATAGATAGACAGATAGATAGATAAATAGAGAGACAGGCAGACAGACAGATAAACAGATACATAACAATGTTGATATGACTGGCACGCATGGTAATAAAAGCCAACGCGGAAGTTCTGTGTAGGTAACCTTTGTGTCATTGATCTAGTTTCCCCTCGGTATATTACGTAAACTGACACGTAGTTTGATCTCAAGTCTATCCTCCTCTGTTAGAGGTACCTGGTAGAAAACGAAGTCAAAATCTGAACATATTAAAACATAACTAGAGTGAAACCTACATGAAAAGTTGCGAATAATGGCTTGAAACGAAGACAAAAGAGAACGTAAAATCAAAAGACACGAAAATAAAGAGAAGTGAAAATAAAAAAAGATTAAAAGAGAAAGAACAATAACAAACCTACAGATGGATGACAGAAAGGGACATAAAAATCACAGTCTCACAAGAAAATTAAAACAAACAAAAATAAAAATGACATCAAAGACGGTAACGAGGATGAAAAAGTCTTCGTGATGAGAACGATACGAGTGAAAGGTGGAAAAATACTATATTAAAGTGTGTGTGTGTGTGTGTGTGTGTGTGTGTGTGTGTGTGTGTGTGCGGAAGAAAACATCTTCAACAGAGAAATTCAAGAGCGGAAATGAATTTCCATCAAACTGAACAAACTGGACCGAGACACTTCGAAAAGCCGACGAAACGTTGATAACATTACACCTTTTACTGCAACCAGTCATTTGAAAGTAATAAAACTTCTGTATGAGGGTGCGAGGGGCGGCTCTGGTCCAGGAGGGGGCCTGGCAGGCAGGGGCCAGGCAGGCAGGAGCAGCGGCGGCATCATCTGCACCTGAGTTTCTACCGTCCTCCCTACTACTGGCGTGTTCGTCCTAACACTGTCCGACACCTGGAACCTGATGGGTGTCAGAATATAATGATGACAACAATCTTTGTTGCTGTATATGATGTTCATGCTGCAGGAGGTGAGGTGAAGTGATCATACAACTAAGGACGACAGACTAAGAAAAGCAACGACCACTACAAACGATTCCCTTCAACACTCGACTTATCACGTAAACCTCTCGCCCACCACACCAATGATCGTCCTGACTGAAACACTTACCGAGGGACTGCGAGAAAGGCTACATTTCAAAAAATACCAGGAAGCATATCTCGTTGAACCAGACAAAAAGACGGTTACTCACGGCTGTGCATAAAAAACATCTGTTGGGAACCAGGCTGGTCGTCGTCAGAGGTTGGAGAACGCTACCATGGGACTGCCAAGACCTGCAGCAGAATACTCGCTCCCTCGCTTCTCACACACCACCACCGGGATACAAATTATAATTCAATCGGCTCCTGCTGAGTTTACGGCCGCCCTCCTGGGCTCTCTTTAACGTAATGAGCTGCGAAGTGAGTGAACCTTTACATCAGCAATGTACACCACTGAGCTAATTTCTCGCAGGGCAATACAAATAAGGAAAGTCAATGCACGCTAACATAGGAATCACTGCCGTTTCCGTCTTCATCAGGACAAAGGTTCGAAAACCATTTCTCTAATTAGTCTTGAGGGGGATCTATCAGCGGTGCCCGGCTAACTCGGCTCCAATGTGGCCCAATTAAATGCTTCATTAGCATAAAGATCCAGAGGCAGCGACGTGCAGCGGCACCACTTGCTAATTCGGCCGAGACTGTGCACTCGGGCAAGCCAGCCCACCTCCCACACCCGGCCAAGCTGGGCCAGCCCACCTGCAACACACTTGGCCGCTCCTACACGGCAGTTCACACCTACTTTATTATTCCTATCTCAGACAATCGGTCCGCTGGACGACGTCTGCACGAATAAAGCTGGGAATGCCCTCGTTCAAGTCATAAAACCACACTTACTGCTGAATATAATACTCGTGTGTTAGCAAACATGTATATAAGAATACATTTATATTCTTATCTATTTCAACAAGTTTCATATTAAGTCCTGTCTTAATAATACCAGGGCACTCCTCTACCCTCTCCTCGCATCTCGGACTGAGTCTATGCTACATGTTAGGTGCCTGAGTCACCTGAGTGATGGTGCGAGCAACTCACTCTGTCAGGCAGAGTCAGAAGGAATTCATCAAACTCTTTCTTGAAAACATCCACTGGTTCTAGTGGTCAGGTATATAATACACTTACATAATCATAGGGAAATTCACATTCTAATAAAGTAAGTCTTACTACCATTTTATCATCAGGTCTTAATACTATTATCTGAAGTAAAATTCTTCACGTGCTTCTCCACGATTTAGAATAGGCAGTCTTAGCTGTCAAAGACGAGACACCAATAAATAACTTATATATTTTAAGGAACACAAAACAAAACAGCCGTGGCCTCAGAACCTGCCCATGCAACACGACTGACAACCTGGCACCAAACTAAGCCATCCAATACTGCACACAGAAACTTGTAGTCAGGGGAGGACACACCACTGTAGCAGGAGTGGGCGGCAAGAGAGGAGAGTGAAATCATCTGGCAACACTGGGCAGGCGGCCAGGGGAGCAGGTAACACCATTCTGGCAACACTGAGCGACCACGGGAGAGGAACACAGCTCTGGAGGAGTACGTGTGGCCGACCGGGCTGCTGGTGGAGGAGGAGGGGGATGGGGGACACTCCTGGCAACATTATCATGTATCTTGAGGGACTCATTATCACATAGGGGCGGCCCGGCCCTCCTACACCTCGTAAGTGTAACTCTCGAGTGACGTCCAGGTAGCGACAGGTCCCCACGCCTCACCTCCACCTCAAACACTCAGTATTCCTACCTCACCTCTACCTGTGACGCTCGGTATTCAACCAAACCTTCTCCTCCTTCGATGTTCAGTATTCCACCTCGCCTTCCACCCTTGGGGTTGGAATTTAGCTTCATATCTTACTGTGACGACTGGAATTCTTAACCTCAACATGCGACACCTCTCATCACCTCCTGCCCTTCACTAGTAATCCACCTAACAGTCTTGTAGCCTTAACTAATCTTTACGGTAGAGAAGACTCTCCATCACCCTCTGCTTCACCAAGGCAAAGGCCTCAAGTTATCGAAAATTTTACTGACAAGAAAACAGGTGACAACAAGACGCGGTCTCACCACATTCACAAAGTATAAAGATCGGAAAGACTTCGGATAAAGATTGTAATTCTAAGCTCAACTTTTGATAAAAATTTCTTTTAGAAACTGACAATCATAACAGCAAGCGATGACTGCCTCGTCGGGAGGAGCGCATGCGCATCACTTCATTAGTTATGTGAAAAAGTTAGAAAGTAGTTATGTTCATGAGGGAAAAATAATTTCCTTTTCAATGGTCGTGTAGTCGAAAAATAGAAATACAAGGGTAAGTTCCTTAGCAGAAGCACCTGCTTCAATTGTCTAGTCATTAAGCCGCCGGCCTGAGATAAGAGTAAAGGAAAAAACAGAAATTTCCATTCGGGTCTGCCGGCAATTTTTCCTGTCGTTTGCATAATGTAAGTACCAGGCTGGGGGGCGGAACACCCCTGGCGGTGTTCACACCACACTAGTGACCAGTTCCGTGGATATTCCTGGCGTCATCAAGGGTCGGGAACATGATTCAACAATGACAGAAACATCATTACCTGCCACAACAATCCCAGTATTACCAACTCTTGCCAGGTCGAGAGCGAGACGTGACCGGGACAGCATACACTTGGTGCTCGAGGGTCCAAGTCAGAAGGGTATGGCGGGGGCGTGGCTGGTGCTTAGTGCGCTCCACTAAACATGGTGTGCTGACAGCGCCCGTCGCCTTGAGTGGTCTCCCTGGGGACGGGTTGAGGGGAGGCAACGTCAAGGCCTCCTCATATGGTTACAGAACTGACGACACACACTCCAACATTTCTAAGCTGTCATCTAATTCTCAGTTTGTAATGTATCTCATTTCTCATCTTCAACCAATGGAGAATGTTCTCACGAGCAGCTTAAAACTTTTTACTCTTTCACTAAGCTGACTTGAGGTTAGTGGCTTTTCCTCATAACCTCCCTTTCAGTCGCCTCCCTAAACCATCCGATACGAATCATTCATTTACTTCACCTTGTACAACCACTCCTCAGACAAGACTCCCTCTCTCTCCTTAACCCGTAAGTGTCCAGGAATACAAACTCTTAGCCATCATAAAAGCCAAGATTCCCCCGACAACGGGAGGAAATGTGCGTATGATGCGTCTGTGGCCCATAATGCTCAGTAACGTCACATTTATAGCAGTAAGGTGGGTCGGGCGTCACTGGAGGGGTCAGCGCTCCCCAACTCTCATCATCATAACACTGGTAGGAGATGCGATGGCGGGCGCCAGGCTTAGAGGTACCTCGCCACTGGCTCTGGGAGGTCTTCTCTACCCCCTCAGCCCGGTCTCTGACAGGTTTGCCTTCGATGAGGAGCACCTTAACTTTTTTCCGCAAGTACTCGTTATCATCTTTGCTCTCGTCTCTTCTGATACGAGAAACATTTCCATCTTCATCAACACATATAGAACAATACGATCAAAAGTGTCCGTATATATCAGTGAGACCAGCAGCATAAGCACTTCCCTGACAAACATCATGTGAGGCTGGATCTTGTATACCTCCAAAACGACCGATGCAAAACCAACTATGACGACGTCCATGGGACTTGCCCTCCTCTGACATGAATACTGTTGTGTACTGACGCAACATTTCAAGCATTGCTAACCTGCCAAACTAGAAAATGTTAAAAGATCATCTCATCTGACTTAGTCCAAGACAGAAATTACTGGGAACGCTTAAAATCACTCAGGCTTTATCTGTTACAGCTTAAACCCGAGGAGTGAAGTACAACTGGTGAATACTGGAAAGTCTGGTCCCTAACCTACACACGATAATAATTTCTTGCTGGAGCGAGAGACATGGCAGACCGTGTGGGATAATACCAGCGAGAAGCGGGGCGTTATATACACATTCAGGAAAAATAGAATCACCGTTCGGGGCCTCGAGACCATTCAAGAAAAGATTGAACAAGTTCCCACACAATATATCCGACATGCTACGGTTAAGCTGCAACCTAAACTTGGTGCAATAAGAAGGCTTGGTCCCACACCTAGTTGTAGAGCTACAGGCGAGCCATTGAATCTGATATAATGAAAGCTTCAGGTAAAGCAACGGTTCATACAGTTGTGACTGCAAAGCGAGAAGGTCGGCTAGTAATAATGGCCCTCTATACAGACAAGTGTGTCGTACCCCTGACCCACGACGGCACACCTGCCTTACCGACCGTCCTCCCCGCATGACTACGGTATGGTGGGGTACACTCAGGTAGCAAATCAATGGTGGGCCGCCCAGGCTGAGACACACGTAAGAACACGAGATTCGTGCAGGTGAAGGGGGATGGGGGTGTTGGGGGCTTACTAGCGTGTTCTGCCGGTCAGGAGGGTGAAGGGAAGGGCAGGGGGAAGTCTGGAGTTATGGCGAGGTGAGATAGGTTTTCGTACAGAGGGGCAGGGCTTTAAATGGAAGGGTGATGGGGAGTTGTGGAAGTCTGAAGGGATATGATGGGCGACGGGCGCCGTGTGCATGAGAAAAAGAATGAGAGGTTTGTGTGAGGAATGAGGGACGGGTGTGGAGGGCGGCGGGCGGGTTTGTGGAGATGCGAGAGGGATCAAGTGGACGTATAATGGATTTTGTATGGTTGGGCGGCGGGGTCACGTGTGGAGTGGAGGAACTGTGTGGAAGAGCGATGGGTGCCGCGCTAAAGACCAAGTGAGGCGAATGGAGGGGCCACTGATGTGATGTGTGAAGTGAATGGGAATGGAGGGTCGAGGTAAGTATCCTATGAAAGGAAGACGGTGGTGTCGTGTGGAGTGAAGGAAGACGAGAGTTGTCCAGCGAAGATCGTGTGCAGTAACAAAGGTGAGTTGGTAATGGATGGAGTACAATGTAAACCGCCTCAGGAAGGGTTGAGGACCTCCTTCATGTTCCATAATCATAAAGTTGACTGTGCATAACCCCTGTTGTGTAGTACCCTACCCCTAAACCCTCCTTCCCTTAACATTTACCATATCTCTTAACCCCTCACCCTTCCTCCTTAACCTATACCCTCCTCCCTCCAGGAACTAATCCCAGCTTCTTGCCAGTGTGCCGGAACTCAGGGGCGTACATACCACAACAACTGGACACCTAGCAGTCCTATGATTATTGTTGCTATTGAATCTGTGAGTGTAATTGTGTCTCAGCGACCACGAAGGCTTTAAAAAAGAAGAAAAAAGAAGAAGAAAAAAGCCGGGATTAAAGACTGAGGCCATCACACAACGGTCAGCACTGCACGCACAGGAGGGCAGTGAAAGAAAACTGGAACATTGCAATACACACAGGAATAATACTATTGACTGGCAACCAGAGGGACATAGGGCTGAGAGTTGGATGATGGAGGGATAAGAGGATATAGTTAATCATGAAGATAAAGACGAAGTAAATAAAGAGATCATAAAGAGAGAAAAGCTAAACATAAACGAGATGGAAAAAACAACGAATAAGTCGAAGCAAACACACACGACGCAAAAAGGGAAAAAGATGACCGAGTCAGAGGAAGAAGCAGAAATCATCGTAAGGAAACAATAACTCAAAGAGCTCCATCAGACAACGGTCACATGTAGCGCTACCATAACCCACTCACAATAATAATATTGACAGAGAAAACACCATAACTACAGTGGTAGATAACTGGGAGGAGATGAGACAGCAAGGAGTAACCACCACGTCTAGGGTGAAGATAAGAGATCACACTTCAACCAGGGAAAGATTATCAACACTTTACAGACCACAACACACAACTACCAGCACCAAGTTCTAATATAAGAGATTGAACCAGTACATAGGAAACACAAAGATGACTTTAATGGAAGGCAAAGGCCGTCAACCTAACACTTGTGCAGCTATCATCAATTCCCCGCCCCCCTCCCTGATGATCTTACTCCCTGCAGTCACAGACTAAACCGCCTTGCCATTAGTCGCCCCCACAAACATCCCAGCTATTAAAGATGGAGGGCTACGCCCTTCGTGGTCTAGCCCAAGCAACTACAGCAATCATAAGCTTCTGGCTGGTTCCTCCTGCAGGTACTCATTTATGATGTTCACCTAACTGTTCATCCCAGAGACCGGCCTCGACCCCAACAGCTCGTTCAAGAACCACAACGAACTGCTAATGCAGCGCCCCGTAAGCCTACATACCCACTGCAGAAGTATAATTACACTTAATCCCAAAGCGTTAATCTTCTCAGTCCAGACAAGAAAGACAAGATGATTCCTTTGTCTTCCTGTACAACTTACCCAAGCGAGACAGCCAGTCATCTCCACTCGTCCGTAATTATCAAGGACACACGCAGAAGAACCTCTAATTATAAGAAGACCCGAAGGAAAAACTTGCCGGCATGACCGAGAACTCTCTACCTACTAACATCAAGAGGAATAATAATATGAAGAAAAGCCCAGCGGAGGGTCAGTGTGCATGCCAGTACCAGCATGGTTGCCACGCACTACACCCTGGGAGCCCATTACGACGGACACAAGTGACGGCCTGCTGGGGACGCGTCCGGTGGCCTACCATCACCACGCTCTACAGGGGTGCTGGAGCTCTCAGTTGCCGCAGGTGGGGTGCGGCTAGTGAGGAGGAGGGCCAAGTTAGGGAAGCTCAATCCCCACAAGGGCTTAACGACGAGGCTCAGTTAGTGAAGGGCTCAGTTTATGAGGAAATCTTGTTTATGGTGGGAGCCCTCTGACCCGTGATGATGACGATGGTGGGAGAAGGGGTGGAGGTAGCGTCACTGGTAAGACCAGTCACAGTATTGATGGAGGTGCTGGAAGCGGTAGAAGTAGTGGTAAACACAGTGGCAGTTGTGGTTAGAAGTAGCGTCGTTAACATCATTAATGACGGTAATGGTAGTAGTGGTGTAGTAAATGTTGTGGTAGCTTTGGTCACAGTACTCTTGATGATGGTAATGGTTCAGGTTGCGGTGGTAACTGCAGTGTTGATGGTCATGACAGACGTGGTGGTGATGGTAAGGTGATGGTGCTGGCTATGGTGAAAGAGGTAGTTATGGTGGCTGTGGCGTCAGTGGCTCGGGCGGTGTTAATGCAGAGCCCTCTTTAGGACCTAGGCGGGATGGGGGTGGTGAGGGGAAGGCATAGAACGGGGGTCTAGCTCCCCTCTACCGTCACCATGGCAACACTAACTCACTTAATGACTCACAAGAAATAACAATAGTTGTATTCCAGCTATCAATAAGCCGGATAATCTCGTTTGGAGGTGCACACTAGGGTACACCTGTCTGCCCAATATTCCTCTGGCCATGGTCGATGGCGTGGTGCCCTCATGATGGTGATCACGACAGACTTATGTTGATGATGGTGACGGTAGTGGGTAACAGGTGCTGCTGGCAGGTGGGGGTAGCGGACCACAGGTGGTGTTGGCTGGGCGCAGGTGGAGGCAAAAGGTGCCAGGTGGTGCTGGCTGAGCGCAGGTGGTGGAGGAGCAGGGTAACCTTGGACAGTTGCTCAGGTAGCGCTCACCTCTGCCCACATACCACAAGCTTCTCACCTTGGTTACTGTTGATCTTACTAACCATCTGCCAATTTCTTTATGGTTCTCCTTCCCTTTTTCTAATATCAGTTTCCTTTTACTCCCTGTTGCACCATTCCCTTTAGCTAAACCATACGTAGATGAATTCTCTCCATCTATGTGAACATAGAAAGTTGTAGTGTTCTTAGTCATTCACACCCATCCGTGGCGGCCAACTTCTCCAGATCTCTATCCTGCCTTGAATTTGCTTATCGTCGAGTCTAGTAGTCTTCATCAGGCAACAATGACGAGCTGCTCATCAAGGCTACGAGGGGCCACCTCCTGTATGCCTACACGAGCACAGCGAGCCGAGTTATGAGGCAAACGCTGCAGGTAACATCTAGTCCTCCCTTGATCTTTCCTGACTGTCTTTGTTTCGTAATGTTTTAATCTTTGCAAGCTGAACGGTGAATCATTTCAGGTCAAGGCTGCTTACAGTGCTTTCTCTTCACTGGCAACATTATGCAGTCTTCAAAGTCTATCAGGGAATAACTTTAGAGAAATAACATTTACATTTGCTCTGAATTTACACAGCATTCAGCCTAAGATCAGCTGTGCATCCGCTACGGCTCCTTCGCCATTCTGGCTGAATATTGAAGCGTGTGATGTGATAATTCCAAGATATGTGACTGCCATCTTCCGTATCATAACGGTGTTTGTTTTCTTGACTGTTAATAGAATTCATCATTTCCACTTCAACACTAGAGAGGAAATTTACTCTCAATAAAACCTTCCCTTAAAGTCGACATGGGCACCTGCAGTGAGAGGCACCACCAACAATGTCAGCTTGAACGGTAAATCTCTTATCTATACAGAACTAATTTCTACTCACCCGAAAGCGTCAGGAACAGCACGACCGCCACTTACCTGAAACAAAAAGAGGAAAAATGTTACATATGATTCCAGGACAGTGGACGGCATGGAAACCAGTATAACTGAAGAATCGAGGGTACTGATCACACGGTGAGGTACACAACCCGGACCACAAGGGGAACAGCTGAGGATCATTGTACAGAGGGGGACAAAAATCGCTCCCCCACCCTACCCCCTCAACACACTAATGGTAAAACCATGTCATGGCTCAAGTAGCTTCTCTGCCGTACCCTTGATCCCTTAAACATATTTTCCTGACTGGTTAACTGATTTTGTCTCCTCTCCGTCCATCTCTGACACCAAAGATATACCACAGTTCAGAATAAATGCATTTTCTCTTTATTTTACTCTTGAGTAACCTACGATATTGTGACAACGGGACGCGATTCTGTCACGAGCTGTGAGACTTGGGTTTCACCTTCTACCATGTAGGTCTACATTACATCTGAGGTAATTCTAAATTTTTAGCCTCCTTAGCTGACGGCACGACCCTTAGGTATGATACCATGACCTACGACCTAACAGGAGACAAACAGATCACCACTCTTCACAAACACGTAAGTTAACATTTGATAACATCATCCCAGTGAACTTGTGATGCTTTCATTACCCCTGACTTAGTAATAAACACTTGGTACATGTGGCAAACACAATAAAAAACCCACAAACACAACGGATAATAATTCCTGGTTGGAATGCGTACTCAATACAATATATATAAGATAACTCTGGGGATATAATGGAGAGCCGTCCGGTCATTTATATAACCGTGTTAATCCCCCGAGGTTCAAGAGCCTTCAGCCAGTAACCAGGGGGTATAGGACACGTCACAGCCAGGCTGGTGGGCACATTAAAGAAAACCTTAGACTGGTTCCTGCACTGTACCCAGCCAGCCTGGGCTCAGCCATTACCCAAGCCTGCGGCCCTCCCTACACACACACACACACACACACACACACACACACACACACACACACACAGTTTTACTGACCATGAGCAATCACGGGCCTTCCTAGGATCAAGCCCATATGGGTGTGAATCCTCATCGCAGTAGTCTACCCAAAGCTGAGCCTAGCTGTTCATCTTTCCTTTCAGTTTGGTCGATAAATAGGTGCTTGGCTCTACGCTGGTGTGTGTGTGTGTGTGTGTGTGTGTGTGTGTGTGTGTGTGTGTGTGTGTGTGTGTGTGTGTGTGTGTGTGTGTGTGCGTGTGTGTGTGTGTGTGGCAGGAGGGAAGCCCATGACATCGACAACATGTTTGCAGGCCCGGGAACCAATGCCCCACGTGGACCAGTACATCTGTAACTCGTATGTGATGCGTACGTTTCGTGAGGTATGTGATGCGTATGGCATGCCATTAACGAGTTACAAACAAAAGTGTGTATATCTGGAATGAAACAATGGTTTCAAAGTTTTATATACGACATATAAAATAAGACTTCTTAATAAGACTTTAGATCTGTGGCACATCTTCCCTTCAGATACAAAACCCTCACACTTGGCCTGGAAAACCTTCCAGTCTCAGGCTGCACACACCCTGCCACCACTTACCACACACACCACAGTGGCAGCCAGTAATGCAATTTTCAAGTCAGGCTTAAAGGAGTTTAACAGCGAAAATATGTTTACGGCAATGACTTGTAAGTCTGCAGGCAACTTACGGAGGTCAGACTCCAGGACTGTGGCTTGCCTGGCGCGCTCACTAGCACACGTCTATATATACAGAGGCATATGTTAATACCAACACTAATTCGTCTCTTCCTATGTATGTATACAGATGCACACGCGGACGAGTGAACACACACACGAATGTAAACTACCTCCCTGCGCAGTACAAATAAATAACTACAATAAAATCCACAACAAATACAGAAATGTAGCGGTATATATACAAGGTACACTACACCCGGCTACAATGAACATACATACACCATATACACCGTGTGTATATGGTGTATACCCTTCATGAATCATGCCACACCTTCTCAGATATAATGAAAGAGAGAGAGAATAAAAGAGTTAACAGGTAAGGCAATAAAAGACGTAAGTAAATCTGGAGGGAGCATCCCTGTATCCACACGGCCAAGGAAAATTACAGCGAGCGGTTGTGGCTACCTCAGAGAATTATAGTAGGTGTTAGTTGGGGGAGGGTAATGTGGGTGATAACTGGGGCAGGGTAATACCAGTGCTAGCTGGGGAGACTATGGGTGTTGGATGGGGAGGGTAATGTGGGTGTTATCCTGGGAGGGTGTGGCTGGGAGTGGCGTGGGTGCAGGCTGGGGAAGCGTAGCGGGGGAGGAAGGCGGGGCGGTAATAAGGCCAGCAGGTCCCCCCAGATCCTTCCTTCACCAGTTATTATTCCTGGTGGCAGGATCAACAGGGTCCCACGCCCCCTGGCCCGTACCGCCCACCGTCCGTGTTTGTTTATGTCAGGATTTTGTTTTCATTACTCAGGCGGTGTTATTGCCCGCGCGGAAAAGGAGCGAAATTTAGGCTGTGTGTGATCTGCATGAGCGGTGAGCTGCGACTGAAGGGAACCAGGCGGAAGGGGAAAAAATATACACAATGAGCAAATTAACCACACAGTTCTCCCGCTGAAGGACAACAAGCCACCACCGTACATCTGAAGACCAGAGGGAGGGAGGGTGTACCAGTAGGCAGATAAGAGGGGGCGTTATCATCCTTGCCTTCAGAAGTGTACGCTCCCGTGGCGGCAACATCGCAGTCCCAGGGGAGCACGGTCGCCGAGGGGGACGCCAGCCCCCCCTTAACGACGTTTATCACCCACTCCTCAGGCAGCGGCTATGACGGCGGCGGCAGCGACAGCGATGACATACAACTTGTGAGCGAGCAACTTTAGCTACGTATCTCGCGGATCTCCCCGGTGCTGACTGACATGCCCGCGGGGGCCACGTCGCCCTCACAATGAAACAAAAAAAAAAAATATCTTAAGACTAAATTTTGAGCGGCATACGAAAGGCTGAATCCGCAGCAACGTTGTGTCTGGCGGAGGAAGGCGGGAGTGCTGAGGGGGAGGAAGACACCAGGACCCACCACACACAGCCCCCGGGGGCCGGCCGTGGCGGCGGCCCTCAGCACTCACAATCCATGGCCCCCGCGGCGACGGAACGATGGTGTATATAATGCTGACGGCCCCGACGCTCGGTGATTGTGGCGGAATTTATAGCAGTGGTATCTGGCTGGGTGTGGTGACGTCATGTTCTTCGGCCCGTGCCCCTCTCCCAGGATATGACGCCCAGATACGCGGGAGGAGGCGACCAAGACGCGACTGAGATGCTGCACTGAGCGCCCAAGGGATGCTCCTGCACAACATGCTGGCTGAACTGTGCAGCACTGGGATGATTCTGTACAATATAACCGCTGCATCAACAGTAACAGAACTAGGAAAGCTGCACAACACAAGGTATGTTGGATAACATTATTCTTTCACTCGAACACGCAATATGCTGAGACGTAATAAGCAATCACTACTTCATACACGACTAATTGTGAACAATTTAGATCAGGTTTAAAATGGGGCACCAACAATTCTAAGATGGGCACGAGGTGCATAATAAATATGCCGGGAATATCGGCACAAATCAATCAAGATCATTGTATTATTGTTAACAAAATACTCGTATCGAAAACACACACACACACACACACATATATATATATATATATATATATATATATATATATATAATTCATCCCTTGCCCCTTGATAAATAAATCAACAATGGCGACCAACATTCATCCGAAACATTCACAAAAACTAATCAGGTGACCAGGCCATGGCAACCAGCATGACGCTTTAATATTGCCCCGCACGGACTCCGTTATTTGCCTCTCAAACACACTGGAGCACAATGAACCAACTCGGGCGAATAAGGTCGTATCTCACCCCTCCCTCTATATTTCTGCAATATATGCATTCAGCCCTAAAAATCATCGCTCCAAAAGGTCACGGAGATTGCTGAAGTCTGGCCAAGAAGAATTAATCGAGGTACCTGACGAAGAGAAATATAAAGAGAGTCCCTCAACTGCTTATTAGGGCATCTCCCTTAGTTAAATACCTTGCCCAGTCACCTTCCCTCCTCCCTGCCTCAACATCCAACACTAGACACATTATTTCACAGTACAAGTATTGTTTATTCTTTAATTATGCAACTCAGAGGACTCCAATGTCCCTCAAAGAGCTATAGTCTATAAGCGCATCACATTAACAGTGTCACATGGGACATCTCGGTAAAAAACTACCATAGTGCAGCTGGCCGTAAGGGTTAGAACGATAATCAGGGAGTCACAAGAGGGGCTTCCACTGCACCTCCTTCTTCATATTTACTCTTCTTTTGCTGAATAAAAATGAGCAAAAACGTAAGTAAATGGGAGTCGAGGGAACAGGGGGATGGAACGGCCACCTCGCTATACCGACCCTTCCCATCTATACCTTTCCTTTACAAGAATCAAAACACACCAGAGCAGCTCATCAACCACCGTCTAAGAAACAAAGTTAGTAACAGATTCTACCACTTGGGTCATAATGACAGCAGCAGACAAACGAGTCTGGAGGAAGGGAGTCTGATCCCACTAAGTCGGGCAGGAAGTCGGGGAGTCGACCAGTTTTTCATTCCGGCTGGAGGATCCCGGTGCTGGAGGCGGCCCACATTACCCCAGGATCTGAAGACGTTCATCTTCTGCTGCCGTTACGACATCACAACGTTTGTGTATAGTTCCTGGACTACGATTAACCGCACATACAACATAATCATTCTGCGTGTCGTAAGTCGTCTAAGTGATACTCAACCTAACTTATTATTTACAAACTGGAATGTATCATGATTAATGAGTTTATAACACGAAGATTCCCCAGCAATATGTGTCATTACAAATATGATACTATTCAGCCCACACCAAGAGAATTTCTTACTATAATCGTTGAACTGACACACATTAATGACATTTACATTTCCCGAGTTAAAAAAAGCTATATATATATATATATATATATATATATATATACCAAGAAAAGATGCCGTAGTCTACAAGGAGCCACGTCCTGCTAACCTGCCCGGTAGCGAGGTCTTGAAGGCATCAGTTGTCGTCTTATTGTTTCTTTGTAAACTATCTGGGATCATACATCTACTGTGGGACAGCTTGCCTACACCCACGCAGTTCTCACGATATACGCAAATGTTTTCCTCTTTCCTAGGAATTTTTTTTCAGAGAAAAACTGTCACATCTAAGGTCAGTTGTAATCCACCGTTGTTTCTAAATCCTAAAGAGTTTTTGGTCATCGTTGACTAAAATAGAATAAATCTTTCTTTGTCAAGGGAAGTGAAGGCGTGGGGAGAGAGCACTAAGACCGCTGGTGTAAAGAGAATAACAATGAAATGATAGAGGACACCACTAACTGTGTGGGGTGTTGATACCACAGAGAGCATCGTTGGATACACCAAAGGTGACATGGCGAGGGAACACCACAGAAGACCCAGGGAGTAATGCATCACTGCTGGCATGGGGAGGGAGACACCACACACGGTAAAGTACGAGACAACATCAGGAGAGGTGCAGGAGGAGACACCACACGCAGCATACTGGAGGAACATCATGAGGAAGCGTGAAGAAGGCAACAAAGGACGAAAGAAGTGTGATGGGAGACGTGGGAAGGAATACCTTAGCAGGGTGGTTAGTGCGTGACGCAGCGGTCATGCACGGTAATGAACTACTCAGCAGCCACACGAACCTCCATACATTCCCCTTAATACCTCCAGAAATGCACGGAGGCCTACCTCGAACCCTCTCCTCTACCAGAGTCAATCAATATCCAGGACTCCGGCATCATGTCTCGGTGTGGGCCGGGACCCGATACCTCATGTTCCACACTTCTTCTTCTATCTAATACGGAGATACTAGACCAGCTGGATGGTGGACAACACTTACCAAAGAGACTGTAAAAAGCATTTGAGGCTGTGGCCCTCTAGTTCCGACGGTATCATCAATAGCGTTCATGAAAAGCTGATTGTAATTCTTATTATCGTACAAAGAAACCTCAAGATTGTGATCGATCTTAAGTTTGAAGGAAGGGCCATTACGCCCGGTATGGCAACAGGCAGTCCGGCTGTGATCCAACAGGACTCTGAAAAGATCAGCCACAAACACCTGCTTCCAACCAAATCAATATCTTTTATCCCTGAGTAATATTTCGTTGAATCCCTAAATATCATTCATCTCTTGGTGTTCTCTGAAACTTCTAAAAAGTATATTCACAAGTTACTAATATCTGAGGTATTGCATATCCATATCACGATATACTTACAATCACAACTCACAAGCACGAAAAGTTCACATAAAAAGTTGACATTACTCCAACTTGTCCCATTCATTACAGACCTTATGTCACAACATTTACTTTAGTCTATCGAAAAAAAACAATACAAATCAAAACATCAAACATGTATTTCAATAAATTGTTGACGAGTTGTATATCTTCATACAACATGTCAACGTGACATTCTGGGCTACTTGCCTTGTGGTCTGGGTGTCCCAACAGATGCATTACTTTATTTTCCTTAACTACGAAAAGTCTTGTCTGTTTGATAAAACTTTCTTATGACATCATAACATACGTACGAGAAATAATGCAAATATTTCCATGATGTGCAACGTCAGTATGTTTCCCGTGATAACCTGCACTAACTATAGACTGAATACCAGTGAACAGCCAAACAAATGGCTTTCCCAGAACCCCGTTATCGTCCCAGGCTGTGACAAGGGCAAAGACAGATGATCTACAGGCCATCGCAACCCTGTCATCAGAGTACGACAAACAAGACGGTTCGCGTGACGTCCGTCCATCACAGGAGCAGACGTGAGCGTCTCTCTGGAGGGACAACTCGCTCAGAAGGGACGGCAGAAGTAATATAGGAAAACTCCACATTAACATAAAGCCCCAGGCCCGCCATCCATCCTCTCCAGCCGGCCCATCACACACCAGCCATACGGAGATCTTGTCCTGGGAACCTCTAACTGTCACTAGCCAAAACGCATAAACTTGGCCGCCCACAAAGACCCGCCACCACCATGGTCGGCATATAGCTGCAGGGATGTCACAAGTGATCCAGTTTATCTCTCCCGATCATTTTCTTCCTGACCGACATCTACGGTTGGGTTCCGGTAAAGCACATCTACTTGCGATTACCAATCACGTCATAAAAGGATATAGTAACTAGTTATTCAGGCAAAACATCGGTTTACTTCAATCCCTGCTCAATCCCAGAGAGAGAGAGAGAGAGAGAGAGAGATAGAGAGAGAGAGAGAGAGAGAGAGAGAGAGAGAGAGAGAGAGAGAGAGAGAGAGAGAGAGGAAAGATTAACGTATATCGAAACTGTGCACCACTTCACCTACGTGTGACGATGACTTATTCATCAAAAAAGTTTCAATTTTCATTCTTCTGTTGCAGTTACACTGCGTAGATTAAATATTTTCTAGGAAAATAACTGAATCTACAGGAATTTTTTTTTCCCGAGTTCCACATATGTAGCAAATCCTAAAAACGAAACGTACAACTCAAAACTGTCTGGAGTTTTTACTTCTGCAATGTGGAGACAATTATCTTGATCTGTAATGCTAGGCCCAGCCCTCTGTTCTTAACGCTACCTCGCTAATGCGGGAAATGGCGAATAGTATAAAAGAAAAGAAAGATATATATATACTTTTTGTCATGCTTATATAATCTTCTGATAAATGGGTACAATCGGCTATACGAAACTGAAGTGGAAGAGAATCACTGCCTATCATCTGTTGTCTAAATCCTCTTTCATTTATCTGATTTCAAAATTTGATGTTTTACGACTGACTTGGAAAATCGGGACAAACCGGGTCTCACCCGAAGGTTAAGCAGGACACAGGACGAATCAGTAAAACTGGAACGATTCCACGAAAACAGAGAACCTGGGCAACCAGTGGATGAACGCCTGTCAGGACATTGTACAAGGTACTTTAAGTTTGGTCCCCTTCTCAGTCTCCTTGTTCCAACCTTTCCTTTCACAATATTACTTTCTTCACAAAGAGATCAGAAGATACTGAAAGGCTTCAGATGAATAATTCCGGAGGTTTCAAAATCCTTCGTACCGTTCCGAAGTTAATTCCAAACAGTATGAACCAAAGTTCTGATATTAATAAAAGTGTCTTAAAGTTGGAGTTTGGTTCACAGGTTTCGGCAAGAGACTTCTGCAAACGAAATAAAACAATTTCTAATCAACTAAATCTTTACACACTTTGCATGACTTTGTATGATGATTGCAATCTTCATATACATTTTCTCTTCTATTTCTTTCAAGAGATATTCTGAGAGTCTAAATATTACATCAGAGAGTAAAAACACAAGATGATGAATAACTTTAGCAAATCTCATGTAATCAAGCGGTCTGGCCTCCAAGACTCACCATATTCCACCTACCAGGCGATTATCTCATGACCAACACATGTCGTGGCGTCTAATGGCATATCTCCAGCCTCCAAGCCATGTCTGCGAGACACTTGTCTCACAATTATGGGGTTTTGTCAAGTCGTCATTGTAGGTTTCCTTAATCCCTAACATGCTTTACTGTAGTAAGTGATATGTAAACCTCAGGAAGTCTGAGTGTATGAAGGGATTCCTTGTACACTTAACCTTCAGCCAAGGGTTGATAACATGAGTAAGCTCACAAAGTTTGATATAAAGTTACTGTAATCTTGGCGGAGTTCATGATCAAAGATGAAAATAGTCAGGGGACTTGAGTAAGTCCTGACGAGGAGGCGAATGCGGCAGCCATTGTGGAACCCGAAGTAAGAGTCACTGAAACCATTCGTCTCACACACGACAGATGATAATCTAGGAAGATTTTACGAGAGTACAAGTTTGCTTAAGATTTAATACATACTTTACTGTGGTTACGAGTATAAAAACTGTTTCTTAAGTGATTATCATTGTTATAATAACAGAGATAAATCAGTGCCCACACGAGTCGTTTATATTTCGACATATCATGACCAAACTAGGACAACATACCCCTTGAATTAATACAGAACACATCATCAGATGCCAACATGGCCACAGCAGGTACGAGAATGTTATGTAAATATTAGTAGAGAGCAGCCACGCCCCCTTCCATGACGCTAAATACACAAACACTCTCAAAGTCTCTGTTTGCTCTCGTTAAGGGAATCTAATTACAAAATACAAACAAGTACACTAAAATGTTATGAGAACGTTGAGAAAACTCGGGAGAAATTTAATAATAAGCTGATTTTAGTCAAAGTTTTAATGATAAAATTAGTGGGAAGGGAAAATATTAGGAAACAGGTAACAGTAGAGATGGAGAGGCTGCATAGATCTGGGCTGCCCAGACAATCAGCCCTCATATCACCATCAATAACAATTTTCCATATTGAAAATATACGAGGATAGCCTGGCCCAAGACGTAAGCCTACTGGCCTGCCAACCTCACCACCACCGCTACCGCTACAACATTCACCACCAGCACCACCACCATCACCACCACCACCACCACCACCAGCACCACCACCACCACCAGCACCATCACCACCACCAGCACAGCCACCAACACCAGCGCGTCTACCATCACCAACACCACCAACACCACCACCGCTCCAGGTGTGGCCACCACATGTAATTGCTCCATTATCCTCCCACTGAGACGAATGTTCCCGTGTACTGGATTACTAGGAATGTTCCCGTGTACTGGATTACTAGGAATGTTCCCGTGTACTGGATTACTAGGAATGTTCCCGTGTACTGGATTACTAGGAATGTTCCCGTGTACTGGATTACTAGGAATGTTCCCGTGTACTGGATTACTAGGAATGTTCCCGTGTACTGGATTACTAGGAATGTTCCCGTGTACTGGATTACTAGGAATGTTCCCGTGTACTGGATTACTAGGAATGTTCCCGTGTACTGGATTACTAGGAATGTTCCCGTGTACTGGATTACTAGGAATGTTCCCGTGTACTGGATTACTAGGAATGTTCCCGTGTACTGGATTACTAGGAATGTTCCCGTGTACTGGATTACTAGGAATGTTCCCGTGTACTGGATTACTAGGAATGTTCCCGTGTACTGGATTACTAGGAATGTTCCCGTGTACTGGATTACTAGGAATGTTCCCGTGTACTGGATTACTAGGAATGTTCCCGTGTACTGGATTACTAGGAATGTTCCCGTGTACTGGATTACTAGGAATGTTCCCGTGTACTGGATTACTAGGAATGTTCCCGTGTACTGGATTACTAGGAATGTTCCCGTGTACTGGATTACTAGGAATGCAGCAAAAGTTTAAGCATCATCTAACCAAGCTAACATTATATGGTCATCTTTACAAGGAGTTTTGTTGAAAGTTTTTAACTCTTACATGGAAATCCTACCACACAATTCACTCATCCGGTAAACTTGTGACAATGAAACAAAGATCCTAAAAAAAAGATAACAAACAAATGCATAAATCCTTCCCCTTCCAAAATCAAGTTAGGCCGGTCGTGCCGCAACGTTCCGGATAAGCTGCGTTGCGTCCGGCCGGATAAACGATCACTTTTAATATCGCTATATTTGTTCGCGCCTCGTTCACATCTCCATAATTGTGTCCGAAGGGGAAATAGTTGGGTGCATATTAATACCCAGGGGGCACGGAACCCACCCGTGGGGGAGGGGGTTGATTATTGTTTATACAGTGTGGGGAGGGAGGGAGGAGCTGGAAGTGGCTGCCCACTGGCTATACCAGAGTGATCTGTGGTATCCAGTGTGATCATTACTGAACCACGACTCCAGCTGGTACTGAGTGAATCATGGAAAGTACATGGCAAGGTTGTGCACGTACACAGATGTACACTGTACTACCAGAACACACCAATACACATCCAATCCCCACAGGAACGTATAACTCCTGCATCCTCCAACTCCGGTAATATATTCACAGATATTCGTAAACCAACTAATAACTATGCAAATCGATTTCAACATGAAATGAGCAATGATAATTTTTCTCCATCATATTAGGACAATCTTTTCTATAAAAAAGTATCATCAAAACAAGTTAATATTCCACAGATCACTGGAAACGCATTTTTCACCTACACCAGTAATGAAGTGATGGCATTAGCGTTGACACTTAATTAACCGATGATGTGATATTACCCATAAATGATGCAATTATGATATCCAAAATACTATCGCCTGTACTAGAATAGTTATATAATTTTTCCCCTTTTTTCCTATATACTGCAGCCAGCAGCTGTTGTCCGGCCCGTTACACCGGCAAAATTACCCCGAGTAACGACCTAGTCTGTACGACCAGATATGTTACCGTGGTTGAAATGAGGATTTCACCAGTGGTCCGTGAGGCTACTACCTTAATTGCTACTATTAACAAATCACTTCACAAGTTACTACAGTCAAATTACTGATTCAAAGTTCTCCCACAAACTACATCATGGACGAATAACATGGTCCAATAACTTTCCATATAATTATTGTGTAGAAAACAAAAAAAAAAAAAACTTTTCATCATTCATTGTATATCACAACCGAAAGTTGTATTAATATTCACGATAAATGAATACAACACAGTGATAACTTAATACTGGATGGTGATCAATGCATAAAGAATATGTAATATGTTTCACCTCTCTCTGCATATGTGCATACCTCTGCACATGTACTATGTATTACATATTTAGGGCAACACTGCTGTAGCTGTTTGATGGGAAATACACAGGATGTATAGTTCATGTTGGCATTTGAGTTCTGGCCAGTGAAATCAAACTTGCGTAAAAGAAATAACAACGAGTGGATAATGTAATGCTGGGGTTCCAACCCTGACCCATGGTGGTGGTGATGTGAAGTTTTGGTGTAGCCAGTAAGACCTCACGAGAGGTGTGGTGTACGGGAATCATTCACGCTACTCATCATCACATGTCACAGTGCGCTGGTCTGGTCAGCGTCTGGAATGTTTGTAGACAATTGATATTCATTTGTTTACTTCAACACGCAATTCATTTGTCATCTTTATGGACAGAACTGCCATACATCCTGGCTGGCCTCAGTAGATATCAGATCATCTTGAGCTACTTGAAGGTTTATAATTATGTTACCACAACCACTTTTCCGACGATATTTTTTTCTAGCTTAGTGTCACAGCTGTCAGTGTCCACTTGTAACGTTACGATCAGCAGCAGGTCTAGGAAACAGTTGAGCCTAGCTGACTAATGCTGTTATTTTCCTATACTACCTAACACCAGTAAACATATCTAATAAACAATTTACATCTGATGTACACAGAGGTAAAGCAGGGTATGGTGCTATAGACCTTTAATAGGTTATTAATTACTTATAATTAATCAGTACTCTATCCTGATCACACAACTGTCATAACCAATTTGATTTATAGATTTTGGCTTTTTGTGTGTGATGGTTTTTTTCGTAGCCTGTTTTTACATCCTTTGTGGTATGCGTGCAATTGGGAATGCATATGAATGCAGATTACCTCGCCAACAACCTGTTTGTTTGTTTTATTCGGTTATTTTTACAGCTGGTCGGTTCAACCCGTCAGGCTGACCACACGGAAAAACTGCATCCAACATTTTTCACCACCAAACTCTAGGAATAAAGAATCACGTGTCACAGCTTCCCAACAATTCAGGTCCTGATACAAATTTTCCAGGTCTTGCCATAACACTACAGGTCCTGACTTAACTTTAATGGTTCCGATATAAACTAACACGTATTGACGACATCCTGGCGGAACTTCCTAGTTCGAGAGAGAACTTTACCTAGTAATTTGATGTGATCATCATCCGAATTACAGGGGCTGATTTAAGGTCATCATGTGACATGTGACGAACCTCTCTCTCCCTCGCCTCATGATTTATGTGTGCGTCAGTCCGGTAAAAACTGATGTACAATGATCTTTTTTCAAAAGACTGGCTTCCACCTTTAAAAGCTTCAATAACTTTCATTTGTTTGGAAAAAGAGAGTAAAACTATCGACATCTAGCAGAAAAAGTAGCAGGCATACTGATATTTTGTACAATTAAGTGACCGAGGCTATAGGTAGAAATGAACAGCACATTCTTATATTCCACAAACTCATGTATGATCCCAGATTAAAATACGGTTGACTAAAACATCAATTCTGTGTTGATATCAAATTCGTTTCCCTCGCACCTGCTGCAGCCACAGCTCATCAAATACAAATATCCGGCTGCTACTGTCCATACAATTTTGATTTGCAATACTAGAATGTTTGTTCCCATAAAAACTGTGATGAGGACGAGAAACTGTAAAATACAGATACCATCTGAGATGACAACTGGCTGAAGATGGAACAGAGGAGAGGCGGAGGATGTATAAGGATGGAAGAGAATGAAGGGGAAGTCAAATCTTCCCAAATGCCAATAATCCCTCTCAATCCATCCACTCCAAAGGGGTATTGTGGCGGTCGTCCCCCCTATTCTTACGCCAGAGTCAGAGTGTATCCCTGGTGCATTGTGGCCCGCGATCCATCACCTCGTTGTCGGCCAGGCTTTGTCGCGACCTGGGGACCCCGTAGGCCTAGGCTAGAACCCTGTATAGGCCTAGGCAGGAATCCACATCACCCTCTGGCGACTTTCACAACCAGGCCGTGACAGCAGCAAGCTGAGGTACGGTGGGGCATGATGGATTGTTGCCAGTGTGTGTATGTGTGTGAAGGGGTGTGCTGAGGGCTAATACCTTATGTATACCTTAAGCTATTAAGCAATAAATGGAGGGGGCAAAAAGGGAGACCTATGGAGACGCTGAAATCTGATGACAGGGTAGGACGGTGTCAAAGACGCTGAATCATGTCGATTTACGATGGGGAGGAGCTAAGTTTGGGGCATACCAAGGTAAGTTAGAATACAATGAAAGAGTATGACGATATTTTTGGTACAACGAAGCATGCTTCACTATAAGAGGTACGATACGTTAGCACCAGTATCAGACAGAGCAAGACGTATAGTCTGCCACTTATGATAAGACGAAGGTAAAGTGTCCTCTCTGTCACGCTCTTAGCGTCTAACAGAGAGACATAATGACAGTTGTCTTTACCTTGGCAGGAGTATATCATGCAATGCCGTGGAGCAGCAGCTGTATGCATCAGTCAGGGCTGCCCGGCAAGAATGGATTATGAACTCGATAAACCTTGAGCCGTCAGCGTCAGGATCAGTAGAGCGTCGTGCTCCACTCCAGCCCTTTAATTACTTCGTCTATCTGTTCTCTTACTGGCCTTTAATTTGCCTGATAAAATATTTTTTCGCCGATAACACAATAACGAGTCCTGGTCCTTACTTACGTATTCATTGCTTAATGTAATTTTTGACAATTAGTGTTATGAATTCATTATATCTTTTATTCATGTATATGACTTTCACATAATCGACTCTCACATACCTGACTATTTTGTATTAGACTATCATATGCTCAACGACTTTGTGCTCGACTGTCAAATGCTTATCTTGTTTTCCGCTATCATACGTACACTCGACTGTTCCACACTAAACTCTCATGTTCACCTACCATATGCTTGACTAGCCTCAACTCTGTATCACACACCTGGCTATACCCTGCCCAGTAATCGTAACGTCACCTTCTCTGTGCTCAACTTTATACTAAAATCAACATCTGAAAGTTTTAAGTGAATATAAACCTTCCTCCTTAATAAAGCATTTACTTTTATGTGCTGAAGCTTACTTTACACTCACCTCATCAAGCATTCATCTCCCGTATGTTCCACATTACTAGCTCATAAGTATGTGTCTAGTAGTTTACCTGCCTGGAAATGTGTCACAGTATACTCGCTGGTTGCTGTAAACCAGTAACATTCATACAGACTACACATCTACACGATACGACCCTTACTTTCCCTTTGTGACCTTACCCTTCCCTGATATTACTAAACCATCCCTTGACACCAGCCAACAGTGTTCATACGGTGGGAAGCTTCAGATATATCAAAAAATAAAATGAGACAACTCCACCTCGGTGTAAGAACCGTTGTCATAATCGATGTCTGGGGAAGTATACCAGTGTGCTATTTATAACCACAGACGGTCGCACAGTAAACTTTCCCTTCCTGTTATCATAACAAAAGTGATGAACAATAAAACATGAATAAAGAAAGTATTGAAGGAAGGGCAAAGACATGGAAGTACAAATGTAAACGTGAGATGAGGAAGAAGAAAGAGGAGGGTAAAGAGGAATGAGCAATGCGATGGTGGTTGGAAGAGTGGGACATTGATCTATACTCTCGGGCTTTGTGTATATCTGAGGGTAAGGATACGAACTCCCATGAACGGTCCATGGCTACCAGGAAGCTTCAATTGTAGTGCCTCATTGTAATGAGGAAATTCGCTAAATAATGATGTCCCAAATCATTTCTAAATTTAGCTCTGTCAGAATTGTCTGCTGCCGTCCACTACCTGCGAACAATACTGGCCTTAATTACTGAAAACAGTTGATGTCATTAACCAATAATGGCCCGAGTTAGTAAAATTCATCAGCACACAATACGGTCCTAAATTACTAAGAAAATTCGCTGCCAGACGATGAAGTTCGACGAGGTGAAAATGTGGACCCATCATGTTCAGAACAACATGTTGCCACATTATCACCAGACGCGACCCATGCTGCTGCGGTAAGGTTCGTGGCTGTGCAAGGGTTGGTACCCTGCGGATCTTACTTACGCCTCACTGGACAATGTTGCACACACTTGATGAACGTTTCTGAAGTTCTTAAACTCCATTCTACACAATTAAGCTCGTGACCCTGAGGCTAACTTGTGTTCCTTCGTTGGTCCGATCTCTCCAGCTCTACATTATGTACAGGGGTACAAGATTCAATTTTCGTGTGTCATCTTCATTTTACAATCCACATTTCATCAACCACCTTTATATCCCCATCCTCTGCACCTAACCTTCTGAAAATCTCTTTTTTACGATGCCTCGCTATGATGCCTGGATGCAATTCATTTAGGATATACATTTCTTTCTTTCATTCCCAAATCCTTACGATCATTTTTATTTACCTCAAGAGACGATTCAAATGGCATTCTCCTTCCCCTCCATCTTCCTCCTGGTTCGTCTGGTCCATCTTGGAGCCACCCGGCATGATAATCTCGTCCTTATTGGTAGTGACGGCTGGTGACCGCGGTATCTGCCTCGCCAGGCAGTGTCCACCACGCCTGAGGTTTAATTTATCACGGCGTCGCCTGGTGACGTCACCTTAAGCAACGGATCCTTCTGGGAAATGCACGAGACGCCATGGGAGGGAGGTACGCTGCTGCTCCCTTGTGTAAGTTCCCAGTCCTCTCCCGCACACAATACTGTTGTTATCTAATACAACATCTTGACCCAGGGAGCATGGCGGTGTGATCCATGAGCACGACGCTACCACCTTCAAGTTCGATGGAGCGACACTTGGGTGTTACCCTTGACCTAACCCCTAAAGGTTACCTCATCATACCTTCTGCGGATCCCTTATCTTATCCTGGTTCACAGGTCATTCTGCCTTCATGCTGTCTTTTAAAACTGAAGGAAATAATAAACAAGAATACATATACTGCAAGTGATCTTGTATTTGCTGATAATCACGAGGAAAATGAAACGCGATAAGTGTTTCAGTTCCCTCGTGGTTATCATCAAATACACACACACACACACATATATATATATATATATATATATATATATATATATATATATATATATATATATATATATATATGAACCTCAAACTGTATTTAGAGGAAGCAAATACGTTCCTATCGACCACTGCTGCGCTGATTAACGTTAAATGAGAATCATCCTTATCAATTCAACCTCCCAACACATCACGAATACTCGCAGGCTTCGATCTGTAAAGGCAAAATTACAGGAATATGGTAAGATAGTACACACAGACATACCCATACAGACCGAAAAAGCACCCTCTTCTCTACTGCAGCTACACAGGAGTATAGCACGATCTACCAAACTGATAAGGCAGGACAACTACATGGCACGCCCTACCGCTTGAATACAGCAAGACAGCTACACATAATGCTCTAGCATTCTGCTATGGCTGGAGAGGTGTACACTGCGCTCTACCACTCTGATATATCCCACAGTTATAACTGTAGTGACCCCTGACTAATGCGATGAGGGAGAGAGCAGTTTGAGTGCAAGACAGAACTGTGCAGCATTCACTCCTGACCTGACATAATATCATTTCACCATCACCTCTTGGCTGATATGGCATGACAAGCATGCAGCATTTCCTCCAGCCATTATATGGCAAAATACAGTATTGAAGAAACGTCTCTGATATATTCAGAAAGCATTACTTAAGATGAACTACCACTTAATAGCAGCAAAATAACAAAATACTTCCCAGTCTAACAAAATAAAGAAAAATTCTAGCACCACATCCTTTCTCTGATACGACAAAACAGAGCAGCACAGAGGCTTGTTGACACAACACGGCAGAACAACATACTCCTCCCGCTCACAGTCCTTAATACTGCAAGATATACCACAATGAGACACCCTTGTGGTTGTGCTACTGCAGGGAAGACCAGAGGAGTCCTGTCCTTCCTCTGTTAGTAGTACTGGACCTGTTTCTATCACACAGAGATACAGCATTATAGCATCCTTTTCTCCCGACTAAAACCTTCCCCCTCAACCTCCCCTGATGGACACTACCAGAGATAACACCGGACGAGAGAGATATAACCCTCCGCTGATGGGGAGGGTTGCCTGGCTGGCTGGCTGGTTGAGTCAAGTGTCTAGCCACAAGCTGCCGCTGAGCATGACAATGAGGGTGGAACATTACTACTTTTACACCTACGTTTACTTACCGGCGGTTGTGAGACTGTGAGAGTCTTCGTGGTGAGACGATGCCAATAAACGAAAGGAAAAAGAAAACACAAGCTTCACAGTGTACTATGTTTACCGTGTGGGTGTTACGGTGAAAAAATGATAAGGTATTTATATGCACAAGCACACACGAAGTACACGTTTACAGTGTGTACCTGTTTATGTGGCTCTATATTATCTCCCCCTCCCGTCTACCCCCCCCCCCCCCTCTGGATATTAGTCACCCACCTCTTGTACCTCTTAAGGCCCCTAGGGACGAAGGCACGTCCCTTGAGCACGACGGTACGGCCCCTGAGCACGAAAGGGCGACCCTTCGGGATAATGTCTTAGCCTTTCAGCTGACCCATATGAGTCAAGCCAGAGGCCAAGCCATCATACCCAGCGATCTCACCGTCGTGCTCAGAGATCGCACCGACGTGCTCAAGGGGTTAAACCCCCCCCCCCCCTTTACCTCCCACCACCTACACGACCCTTTTCCCTTGATACTTCCCATGCCAGTGTCGTCCCATATCGTGTCGTGAACCAACATGAACCAGCGGGGCCGCGGCACCAGCACGCCGGGCCATGCAGGGGAGCGGCCCAGACGGACCATTAGTGGTCACAGGACCCCGAGCTGTCATGTCCGGCTCGCTCCAACACCTCCATGGTGGGTGTTTAGTGTCACACACACTTGCACTCCCTCCCTTCCCTTCAACTTTCAACCTCTTGCATTCTTCCTCCTCCTCTGGCTTCCCTTCAACCTCCACCTCCCTTCCTCTCCTGGCCTCCTTTCACGTACGTTTCCTCCCGAAAACCAGACAGATGACAACTGAAAAGATGGCCACAGGAGGTGGGGGAGAATAAACAAGACAGGGCACGTAAATCCGGGAGAAGGTAAAAAAAAAAAACTATGAGAATTAACATAAGATAAAACGGGTACTATTATCACTTCCTAAGTTTAGATGATGGAGAGTGTTGTTAAAATACAGATATGGAAAACGGACAGAACTTATAGCAAACACCGAAAGGCTAAAAACAAGAGTAATGCATTAGGAGTCGTTGACAACACCACCAAAGGTTTCTTAACGTATATAAAGCTATGTAATCACATCGTCTCCAGCGCCAAGCAAGGACCAAGCGAGTCACAGAAAACACCAACCCGGTCACATCAGATAAAGTAAAGTTCACACGAAGCACCGGACAGAACACTGAGATCCAGATGGATCAGCTGACACTATGTATTTAAGAAATAACGAAGCATCTCATGGACGACCATGCAAAGCAGACCAAATAATAATAAAAAAGAACACACATCATAACAGCCACCAAAAAGGTTACAACCACGAACGAAACAGATGACACTATGCATCAGTCAGGTTGAGCCTGGCAAGAAAGCGACACATATCCAGCAGTGACAGCAGAAGCAGCAACATATTATCCCATATAACTGAAACCATCACAAAGCAGGCAGATCAGCTGATACTTAAAAATCAGCGGAAAGCGGAAAGATTAGCAAGCAGGACAACTCAGCAGACGACCAGGGGGGAGAGAGTAGCACAAGGAGAGGAAGGTGTCTGGCTGAAGCAGGCAGATATAGACGGCCCCTCCCCTAGCCCACACCCCCACAATACGGCTGACACTGAGGCGACGCAGGACTGACAGCTGACCACAATCTGGTTAGTGTTATTGAACCTGTCAGATTAGGACGACGATAATAATACAGATATAATCCCCGACTAGATCACTGCTTTCCTATAATTATCTTTTTTAACAGCAGAAAGTACAAGTATGGAAACCTAAATCATGACAAAAATGTAAAGGAAAAAAAAAATGTTATCTTCGTGAGATGAGACAATCTTGTGGGCAGGATAAAACCCTAACCTACACAGAGCTGACAATGACGGAGCCTGTGAATGGGGAAGCAATCTCCCACGAAATTTCCATTTTTTCCTCAATACATCTTATCTCCCTCTGCCACGGATGAGAGGGGCAGAAAAGAGATATCAGAAAAAGTGACGCATGAGAGAGAGAGAGAGAGAGAGAGAGAGAGAGAGAGAGAGAGAGAGAGAGAGAGAGAGAGAGAGAGAGAGAGAGAGAATATGATGATGGAGGGCAGACTATATTCCTCTTGCCTGAGTGATTATGACCACTGGTCCACTGAGGTTCATGAGCCGCAACAAAAACTAACCCCAACACCCCTCACCCAACCCCCGGTGTAAAGTCACCTGAGACTCACACAATATAAGACAAAGACACGCACTGAACACTGGCCTCAGGTTACCGTCTTAGCAGTGCTACTGCCAGTCGATGGCAAAGGCAACAGAAGCGTCTCCAGCTACTGTTTGAACTAAAATAATCTTCCAAACGACATTTGTGAAGCCTTCACTGCAGCATAGTTAATGAGGATGAAATAATAATGGGTGGAAATAACGTATGTAAAATGTATAAAGTTCCATGGCAAAAAATGGAATTTTCTTCATCTTATGAGCCAAGTTAACTTCTGGGTCAAACCTTTTTGTAACTGGTATCAATCAGGCAAAGTTCAAAATAGAATTATGGGTCTTGTGTCGATCAATTCATTCAAGAGCTGGGAAAACCGGCAGTAAGTTTAATATCATCTAGTTTATAGTCTTTCAGTGACGACCGGTGTGCGATGACGTGGGGCTCTCTACGACAGACTGACGCACGACGACGACGACCAGTCCGTCGCACCATCCTACCTGTCTTACGGATGTCCACAAACTTCACTACTGGCGTACCCATTCATCGGACGTCCCCACGTCCGCCCCCTTTTGCTAGCTCTCAAAAAGCGCTTCAAAATGGAAATCTTAGGTTTTGTCATGGCGGCGCCTCACAATCGTCAGTAAAATCTTTCGGGGTTGTCAGAGAGCATTTGGGGGACGCATTTCCTGATGCGTCTGAATAGGAATAATGGAGTGCGGTTTCTTGCGGGGTCTGAGCGAGACGGTGTAGTGGAACAGTTCCCTGATGTTGCTGATGATGATGATGATGATGATGATGATGATGATGATGACGGCTGATGTCTCGCAATGTTGCCTCTGTGCTGCTGCTGCTGCTTCTATCACTTTTATTGATCCATTCTTCCTGCCTCATTACCTCTGTCTTTAATCTCTGATGATATCTAATATTCTCTACGCTGCTTGTCTTCATATTCTTGTTTTCAATAAGAACTCTCTCCCATCTCTTACCTATACGACCGAAATATCGTAATTGGTCATCGTTCACTACTCCAACAAATTTCTTTATCGTCTGGTGGAAGCTGGTCGGCTGCACCATCCTCCACTCTCGCCTGTGCTTCCCCTGATACTACTGGACCTCCCGCTCCCCCGAGTTCCATTTGCTGTTAACACGACTCATCCCGGCCTATCATGCTTATCCATTTACTGCTACTTAAGTCGCCTTGCACTCTCTAATTCTGTCTCTTCCTGGCATGCATCTTATCATTATTGCTCATTCATGTTCTGCAATAACTCTTACTTCAGCGGTCTAATGTCCGCCCTGGCTGAACACTATCGTCTCTTGCGTCGCCCCGCCTCCCTCCTCACGTGCCCTCTGTATCTTTATTCAGCCTTTAATTCCTCCGTTTGTGATAACCATCTTGGGAAAAAAATTACAGGTCACTGCCGCATTTAATCCCTAGCCTCCAAGTCCTTATCTCTGCCATCTGGCACATAAAGCGTCCCTCTCTACCAGCGGCCATTCTTCCGGAAAATGTGTAAATACCTGTGCGTGAAGAGCCCAATCCGCAGTGATCGCGTGCCAGGTAATCCTCATCAACCGGCCGTATTCTCACATTAATCCCCTCTTATCAGTACGGAATAATTACAGCCCCTCCACACCCCATCTGCCCTCCCCCGTCCCCACCACCATCAACCAATCAAAACCTTCTCCACCCCTTCCCCCAAAGACTCCTCCACCACCAGCCCCATCCCTCCTCTGCCCCCACCACAGTCCCGCAAGCCCTTCCCCACACTATTCGATAACACTCGCCCTCTGTACACACACACACACACACACACACACACACACACACACACACACACACAGTGTCGTTAAATCAACCCACTCCTGCATGCTACGTTTCCACTACCATCATATACCTTTATCGCCCCATTACCAACAATATGAAACAATCACATCATTACTCCAGTTCTCCAGCTTTCCAGGCGACTGTCGATGGCGCTACGGGTCACAGTGCCTGATCATTAAGCTGCCCTTAATGTGATTCTAACTAGAGAGGTGACAGTAATTACGGCGACCCAGCAGGCTGTCAGCACGGCCACCTGATAACATCTTCCCTGCTGCCCTCACACACACACACACACACACACACACACACACACACACACACACACATGAATGAGTAACGTGAGTAATGGAAGTGTCGTACGATGAATTAGTTCAAGAGAGAGGAGTCTAGGAGAGTGCAGAACTCCCTCCCGCGCCACACCAATACATAATTACATGAAAGAACCACCACTGGAAAATCGAAAATCTTTACAATAAAAACACCAGGATAAGAAGCAAGGTGGCCACGAGTGTAAGGCTTCCACCTTCTCTGTACACACAGGTGATAAAACACACATATATATATAACACAGGCCAAGTTTTCGCCAATGCTCCTTCGTGACAAAAGCTTTCAAAATTTTCACTTTTCTCCACTATCAGCGAGCCAGTGATAACGGGTGCAGTAAAGGCTGCATAAACCAGTAATTGGGCCATAAATGACACAAAAACAGTGGCCGTCGTGACTATCAGCCAGTGTAAACACTCGCACAACAAAAAGTTCTACATTAACGTCACACAGTTCTGTGGCTGACGTGTGTATACTGTGGATATATAATGTACGGGGTAAAGTGTCACGACGCCGGACGAATGCAAACACAACGCACAAACAAACAACTTGTATGATATATATTCTACCGTAAGCAATTTTGTTGTTCTTAAGTGTAAAAAACTTAACATACATCACGTTCTTACGTTGGGGAGAATATCAACAACCTGGAGAGGAATTAACAACATTCGTTTCATATCAGATTCTAAACTCCAGATTCTTCACGGTGGCAGCAAACTGTTACCCACAGATCCTCTAATGCGACTGCTGAGTTCCTTCCCAAACCTCAAAACCCGGAGGACAAATACAGGATCGTACACTGCAGCATATACCTGTACGTTATGATGTTCCCTGGCATTCCATTCCAAAAACACATCTGATCTTTTCTTAGACTATTGAAGTCAGTGGAAAGTTTTTTTTTTTTTTTTATCTCAAAGGTTTCTCGTGAACAAGGCAGAGAGGCAACCTACAGATTTAAAGTCAAGCAATCAGACAGATGCATACGAACTACGAAACAGACAGACAGACACAAAACACACACACGAATTGCAGAGAGAGAGAGAGAGAGAGAGAGAGAGAGAGAGAGAGAGAGAGAGAGAGAGAGAGAGAGAGAGAGAGAGAGAGAGAGAGTCCTCAATGCGTGGGCGTGGGGATAAGTACATCTACATTCACTAGGGGCGCGACACATCCCTCCAGCTGTCAATCAAGTGGGGTGATGTCTGGGGGCGTGGGGTGTCTGCTGGGCTGATTACCACCAACACCACCCACCTCTCACTAGCCTCATTCTTCCCTCCCTCCACCATGGCCAGCCACCCCAACCTCATCTTATCTGACCCACATCACCCTCACAAGGTTCAATGCAACACTCACGCACCCACCCAAACAAACACAACATTATAAAAAGATTGCGTTGAAGTTAGTCCTACCAGCTGGTCAAATCAGCCTACCACAACTTTCTCTTCAAATATATTTCAAAAATCATATATTTCATATATCTTAATACATGCCTCCACACTGCCTTCAGTTTAGATACCCGGAGATGCTATCACTACTGTCAACAACCAGCCACTGCCCGTTCCCCTCCCAGCATATATGCTCTCTCCCAGCCTCCCCGAGCCACACGAGCACAGGATAAATAAGCCATCAGTAGAGCCCAAGCCAGACCCCCCTACCTCACCACAGGACTGTTGACCGAGTTCACAGCGATACAGCCACTTCTTACTCGCCTAATTATTATCATCAACCCTCAGTCGGTCAAAAGCCCAGTTCCTGTCGAGCCTTTCCACAATTCCCCCGACACAAACTTCGGAAAGCAACAAAGGAAGGCAATCATAGCGATACAAAGCAAGGGCAACCCAAGTGCTTCGCCCATACCGAGTCACTAATACTAGAATTCTAACCCCAGACTTGGCGCATGATGCGCCGTGTTACTCCTGCCACAAAACCAGATCTCTTCTACTTTCCTTTTTCGACTAACAATAAAGATGAGTATTTCCGTCTGTCAAAAACAACTGTAAGATGACACCGGCTTGAAACTACGTTTTATGTATATCATATCAGAAACACTGTCCTCCGATATACAGGGAACAACACTGTAATAAATACACTGTTTTACATTCGGGTGATCATCAAAGAATCGAAGCCCGTGTTACCTAAACAAAACCATTCGTCTCGTGTCATACACACAAAGGTTAAAACAGAGCTCGTTATATTCATCGTCGGTGCCCGCTAACTGAATAACGAATTAAATACATCCACGTGAAAAAAACAAAAACAAACGAGGAACCTATCGTATTTCCGCTTAGCTGTAACATAGCCAGCGTGACCCGCTTGCGGGGGATTACCTTACTCAGGCGGCCACAAGTCGGTTTTCACGGCCGAGGAAGACCTTGCTGCCTCGTGGACTTCCAGGGCTTTACCAGGCGCGCATGTGCCTCAAGATGTATGGCTCAACTCATGGATATCCAACAACAGATCAACTGAAATAAGCAGGACCTGACGTCGCGTCCCCTGGAATTAAAAAGTTTAAAGGTTTCTGCAAAGTGATTTGAATTGAGTCGGATTTTTCAGTATTACGTTTAGACAATTTAAAGTTTTCACGGTTATAAGGTGTACGAGGGAGTTTCCCCGTACAGATTTAGTTAGCATACGACTCTCACTCTAGGGGGCTTCAAAAGTTTTAAGGCTGTCGGTTAATAGGTTTAAAAAGTTGGAGGCTCTTAATAAGTGAGCTGGAGTAGTTTAAGACTTTCACTGAATAAAGAATGATTAAAGGCTTTTGAATTCTAAGTCTGGGCAACTTATGCTTGTCAGTAATACCGGAAAATCATAAAAATCTGTCATAACAGATCTCTTCCTGCTCCCCTAGTGACTCTGTCTACGACCAGACATGTGTATTTCTATTGATGAATATTACGTTCCTGGAAAACTAAAATACAAAAAAAGATGTTTACGACGACTATGATTCTCGAGTCCTGCTAAACAGGTGACCAAAAATGGAACTCGAGTCACTCGCGTCCCTAACATTCATGAACTGAGAGGATAACAAATTAGCAAGAGCAGCCATGGCTCTACCTCCGGGTGCTTCATAAAGCCATTCTAAACAGTTTATAGAGCATGTAACATGGGCCTAGGGTGCCCTAACTGTCGCTAACCCAAAACTACAATCACAAGGGCAGCCACCAGCCCTACACTGGTGCTTTGGCAATATTTCGTGTAAAACTGAAAAATCAATATCTTCCCTTAGTATTCTCACAAACGTTCAGTCAATACAGGTTCCATGCTCCTTCGCTATCTCATTTCTACATTCTTATACTTAAGGCCACTATTACGAGCAACGGTAACTAGAATACTCTACATTCCTAGGTCTAGCAGAACCATTAATAACAACAACAGCTGCACACTCAGAAAGAATAAATCTTCCTCACGACTAACTCAGGAACGATGCATAGTGGCTGACTCAGGCCAGTTATTCGGTTGTATCTCAATCAAGAAACCTTTTTCCTTCCGTAACTCAATTTGTGTCTGTCTTTCTCGTGTTCTTATGTCGTCAAGTACACCAGACAGATATAAATATCCTGAACCCAATAACTTCACTGTATACTACATCCATTTCTTCCCCAGGTATATGGTTCTTTAAGACTGTCTCTAGAATTTCTTTATTTTTCCAGAAAATTATTACTTTACTGTTGTTCAGACGTTTCAGATCTTCACGTAAGATCTATATGGTTCACTAGTTTATGCTGATTTGTCTCATACATCAGCTCAAATTCCTGTATTTAATCTAACTTGTTAGACATGAAAATATCTAAGAATACCACTCATTCATCTGACCTGACCTGTTTCCTAGGGGGACACTAAAGACGCATTAGTCTGGCCACTGTAGAGGGTCTAGCGGTCGTTGGCCCAGATGTCAACCTTCACAACTGGTCCTAGATCATGTATATCAGAGCTGCATATTCTCACAACAGCAACAGGAGGTACTACGTGCTCTAACTCACCAGGGAACTAACTATTCATCAGCTGCAGCTTGGACAACATCAACTCATCTCTAGCCATAGTCTTCAACCACATTGCACATACACTGGCGAGCAGAGAATACAGTTAAAATACTGAAAATCGAACAGAGTAAAGTTCAACTCCAACCTTCAACAGGTGTCCCCTTAAGAGGACACCCCCCCTCCCCCCTACCACCACCACCAACAGTGAAGCCCCCACTACCTACCTGCCTCTCCGAGTTTAACTGTTGGTAACAATGCCACAAATCTTTCCAATACAACAAAACACATAACTACTTGGTCTATTTCCTCCGCCAGACTCATAAATGTCATGATCTGGCACATGCAATTTATCTATCCTTTTAAATAATGCTCTGATATCTACGGTTTATCAATCTGAGACATATGTTAAACAGATTATTATTAATGCATCATACAGTGACTATGTATCATTTGGTATTTCCTTCAGAAAATAATAATAAAGAAGAAAAAGTCTTTCAGTCTGAGGTTCTCGAACACTGGTGCAACCGCCTGGTCAGCGGCACCTTAATATACTCCGGTGATATAGAAACAAGTCCAGGTGCGCTTTTTACCTCATCACTGGCGGGTTATTATAGCTACGTATTTATGGGTGTTGTGTGAATCAGCCAAAGGAACACCTTACGTAAAACCTCTGCAACACCTTGGGAACCTCTGCAACACTGTGGGAGCCTTTGCAACACCCTGGAAACCTCTCTAACATCCTTGGCGCCTCTAACTCTAACCCCCTGACCCTTTGTAACACGGTGGAGACTCTGTAATGTTGTGGGAACTTATGTAACATCTGTATAACGCCATAAGAATCTTTGTAACGCCGTGAGAGCCTCTGTAACACATTTAGTGCCTCTGTAACACTCTGAAATCGCCTGTAACACCATGGGGTCCTCACCTTGCTTCCTGGAGGCTGCAGGTCACATACCCTCGCAGTATCTGCTCATCATATTCCGCTCCCACCTAAATTCTCACATTCTTCATTTCTCTCCAAAAGAAGAAGTTTTCACTCTTCAGCAACCGAGGACCAAGTTTCGTATAAAAGACAGCTGCTCATTAGATCGAAATTTCAGGGAGCTATAATTAACCCTTGAACACGACGATGCAAACCTTGAGCACAAAGATATAACCCTTGGGTATGATGGACTGTCTTCAGACTTGACCCTTAAGTAAGGTCAAAGGTTACGATATCTTAACTAAGAGTTGTTGTTCCGTCGTGATCAATGGCTACACTGACGCCAGGAAGGTTAACATGTTATATATGGATAATTTTGCTGTGAATATACTTAACTTAATTTTATAAAGAGTAATTTAGTTTCCGTACGAAATTACGTGCGCGATGGCTTTTTAAACTGTATTAAAACCATGCTCTTAATGGTTCGAGATGGGTAACATGCATAGTTTTGTACACTTCAGTTTGAATTGTAAATTCATATGAATGATTGAAATAAACAAAAAGCAAAAACACCCATAAAACAGTGTCAGCTGCAGCGAAACCTGGCCAGAGCAACAGGGACCCAGCAAGTCATGGCCACTCGAACAGAATACCCAAGTAAAAGTTGTGCCCAAACAGCTGTGCCCAATTAACAGCCGCACCTTCACCACTGGCTGCATCCCAACAATATCAGCATCCACACTGTTGCCGTACCCGAACATTAGTCGATGAACACTCACAAATGAGGTGCCAACACGACACCATAGCCAAAACAACAAAATTCTTCAAATCGAAATGCATTCAAGCGAGTCTCACCGACATTACAACCATCCACAGCAATATGTCTAAATAAACAACGGTGTATGAAGAAGAGCATCAACCTTTATCCACACGACCCTTATTTTACACAAGTCATACCGAAACCCACCACACACATCACCCCCTCGACCACAGCGTCTCCAACATTATGAGAGTCCGCCACACCTCCAGAAGACGATACCCATCGTCCCTCCAAGACAACCCCACTAGCCCGCCGCCGCTACCAGTCCTTGCACCAATTACAGGCGACTCTGGGCTTCAAGGGGGTCTTTCTCGACACTTTATTTGGAGGGTCAGCCAGAGTCCTCCTCACCCAGCGACTTTAAATCATGACTAGTGTTATCAACGAATATATGCCTTCCGTACACACACACCGAGGTTCATATTCCTCTGGCATGAACTCGCTGAGATGCATCTTGCGCCAGCAACATCTGAGGATTTACGAACTGGCTCATTATCAACACCTACCATCTCTCTCTCTCTCTGGGTATCACCAGCGCTCTAAACAACACCTACATTTCTACAAAGCAATGCAAGATGTTGTTACATAAATTCCCTGCTCGTTTATTAATCACACATACACACAACTTCAAGACTCTTCAAGAATTCACAACACTAGCTCTAGCCCCTGGTCAAATTTCACCACTGTCTTCAAGTCTTCAGCAGCAGACTGAATCTCCATTGACTGAGTCCCCAGGAGCTGACGAACGGTTGGCTGTTGAAAGGCTGGTTTGATTTTCAAGTTCGTAGTCTCGACTAACTGGTCGAGTATCCGATCTCTGGTTGAGCCTCAAGCACCTGATGGCTGATCGAATCTCCTATATTCCCTAAATCCTCTGTGGCTGGTCGAACCCACAGCAGCGACACGTCAAGTTTCCAGACAATGGTCGAGTACCGATTGAATTTAAAGTGGGCTGTCGAGTAGAGCTCTGTATTGTGGTAGAATCATTCGCCCAAACAAAAAGGAAATATGGCCTGTCCTTGGCCAACATCTTTTCAACCAGGTGCATTAAGGTAATTGGTTGTGCGGGTGTAGGGCCTTACGAGTGCACGGTTATGCTAGGAGAGGATCCTGCACGTGACGGATTATGTAAGTTGGAAGTTCTTTCAGGAGAGAGAGAGAGAGAGAGAGAGAGAGAGAGAGAGAGAGAGAGAGAGAGAGAGAGAGAGAGATGATTTGATAAGAGGAATAATCCTGGGGGCGTCTGGACTGTGCTGTCAGCGACGGTGGGGTGGCCACACGCACGACGCTACAGTGATGAACACACTGACCCAATGGTCCCTTACATATACCATCTCATATCTCACATCCTATCTCAAACCAAATCCAGCGTTTCAACCCTTAACTAACAAGTCTCTGCCATAATAATTCAACTCACAAATCACTTACACACCTGACCTCATATCACAGCTTTTATTTCAACCCATAACTCACGTAAGTCTACACTCACAATCAAACTCTTACCTCGCTTACACATTTGTCTCTTCTCACACCTCCAGCAACCCCAGCGACCTCCCTTCTTCCCTCTCTTACCTGCAACAATCATTTGATATCGCACCAAACAGCAATGATATACGTACATCCTCCTTGAAGAAATCTTGAACGTACCTTCGCCACCGCTGAGCCTACCATGAATCTCTCAGATGCATTCACACCTGCATGAATTATACGAAGCAATTTGGTCTTCACAATAAGCATCTGCTCCGTGCATTCATCATCGCTACTAGTTTTTTTTTTCATCTCTCCTGGGATATTGTTATTCACAATCTAGACGTTTATTGCCGCATAATTCATAACTCAGAGACAGAATGTTGCATGCTAGACATTAACGATTTTTCGATTCGAACACCCAATATTGTTTGGGATGTTAATATCATATGATTCTTACAACAGAAAAGTCGGTTTTTATGATCAACGTAAGGAAATATCACATTTCTTCTTTGAACGTTTGGAACCATCAACAAAGAGGTTAATGTCTGTTATTCGAAGTTTTTCGCATTGCACAGTCCGGCAGTAAATTGGATGATGGTTGCTGGGCAAGACGGCTACCATTCGCCCAGGTACACTTCGCACATAATGTTACTGTGAACTCCTTGCGTGGCCCCCGCTTCGCTTCTCTTACTTGACTTGTCTCGTTACGTGATAGAAGCCCACCTTGTCTGACCTCATATATACTTTACTCCTCAAGCTGTACTGTTCCTCTTCCCAGACCAGTCAAGTTGTTTGTGGCCACAGGCCGGTCTAACCACTACAGGCCGGTTAATAAGATTCGCTCTTATGATATATATTCATACTGTACGTTGCTGGTGCGTGTTTCCAGTGCGTGATCCACAATACTTCTGATATCTGTACGAAGTGATCGGAACAGTTTCGGATCCCAGACGCTGACGGTGTCTTCGCTTCCAGGATAAACATTATACAAACCTAAATAACCCCTCAGAGTAGAGGACACATTGATAAACATGAAACAATAACAGTGCCTCTATGTTTATAAGAGTGCCTCAGCCAGCTTCCACTGCTGTGAGAGTGGATGGCACCAAGTATAATGATGATGCTTTCTCTCAGGGAGTCTGTACGTGGCCAGGCTGCCTCTTGTGAAACACTGCCAGTAAACCCATTAGTGAGCCGCTGACGGACACGCCCTAAACCTTTTAAATCCTAATGTTGACAAGGTCAGGGCCTTCTTGGGCTTCTTGCTGACCATCTTCTCTTCCCAACACGAATTCTGTACCAAACGTTGTGCCGAATAAAACTAAACGACTTGTGGGAGAGAGGTCAGAAGTTAATGGCTAAACCAGCAACTGCCAGAGCAAAATGTACATAATGTTATCCTTTTGCCTTGATCTTCTACACTTTATAATTTAACTTCTTTTTACCTGAGCCACTAATAAAAATACAGTTACACTGGTTACAAGCATTTCAAACAACACAGACGAGCACTTTCACAAATCTTTCATCCACCTAAGTGTGTGAAGGCAGATGAAACCAAAGACTACGTGGATGACATACACAGCAAAGCCACGAGAAGTAAGAAAGAAGGAGCAGCTACTGGGTGGATGCCGCCTCCCACCACCATCCATTCCTTCCCCTTCAAACTTGTTGATTCACTAGGGATGTTTACCTACACGACGGACAACCCAGCGCCTTAATAAACCCAGCCTCCTCCACCATCAGTATCAATTAACATCTTTTCAATCATTAACCGCAGATGCCGGGAGAAAACATCGGGGCGAATGTGCCCTGCGTGTTCGTTGAAAAATATTCCGTTCCTTCTGTATTTACACAAGGCCCGTGTAATGTGTTTGAGGCTCGTTACTATCGCTCATTAATGAAGGCCTTGGGTGATTTTTTTCATTTCCTCCACTAATGAAATGATATATAAACATGATTAGCTTCGGTAACAAAGATTGGCAAACATGGGAATTATAATGTGGATGATCGTGTGACTCCATGAAGGAAACGTGAATGATTCATCCCCAGCGGAGACAAATACTGACAAGGTATTGCGAGAAAACCTCCCTGAACCTCTGAACCAACGAGGAATAAAAATGCTTATTACTTAACCAACGAGCGTCGGGCTATTATCCCCCTGTGTCTAATTGTTGCCCTGCTAGCAATAACACACTACCTAGCAACTATGCCCAGCAGCACAGACAGTTAACACTAAACTAAATCCTCGAGTAACAAAAGAATTGCTACGTAACAGCCACGTTAGAAAAAAAAAAAGTGCATTCATGCATATCTCTTTTTTTCATGAAGTCTTCTTTCTTACATTAAACCATTGCCTCTCCAGCGATCAATTTCTATTATCCGGTCTCTCTGTGATGATGGCTACGGTAACACTACAATTCTACTTACAAATGGGTACAATTATGACAAGGGTTGTCATCATGAGGGAGTGTAGCAGTGTTTCTCAGACTGCTACAAGATTTAATGTTCCCAAGGAGGGTAATCAGGTAGCGACTGGAGCACCTGCTCAGCCAGCACCGGAGGGTTCCACAGTAAAGTGAAGAATGTGCCATTATCTTGCAGGCTCCTCACTTGCTGGGAAGGCCGGTAAATTCTTCAGGAAAGGTAGGGACGGGGTACAAGCCTCTCCTCACGTACGGGCCGACTGTTAACTGAAGAACTGCCCTTCCTATCCCTGCACTCTTCAGGGACGATGGCGTTGACTTTTCTTAGGAATCTATCCACCACACACCTACGACGGCGTTACCTGCACCTTTCCTCCCCCTCCACCCGTATCCTCAGTAACAGCAAAAACACTTTCTCACTCTGGCAGAACATCACCTCTGTAATTTCCACACACGTTCGTTTTTATAATGCAGCAGAAACACTATCATCTGGCTGCCTCGCCCCTCCCCACCAACCACCACCACCGTGACCCAGCGACAACACACGGCCGTGCGCCTACAATTTTCTATGACGGAATGTTTGTCTTCACGCACTTTTTTCCGCCACTTATACGTAAGAGCCACTGCCAACCATTGGAATGATAAAAAATTACCACAGCTCCTTGAAATGCAACGAGGCTATTCATGCAAAGTCATGTATTCTGTACACGTTGTCTTAAATGATTTACACCAAAGCGACACGTCTAGTCGAACAATGCTGCTGGCGGAGCCATTCGCTTTTCATAGTTACCTGCTTAATCCCTGCAACAGCCAAACATACTGCAGCAGAGGAGGCATCTCTGTGCTTAAACGCAACTTAATCTACATTACCAGAGAGAGAGAGAGAGAGAGAGAGAGAGAGAGAGAGAGAGAGAGAGAGAGAGAGAGAGAGAGAGAGAGGCTCGAGTGATGAACTAACGCAGCAACATGGAACACCACACGTTGTATTACACTGTGATTTACAACCATGTAATAACGGTGTTCCCTAGAAGTGGTACCTATCATTACTTCCCACACTTCCAGACCAGAGCTGCCAAGTACCGTGGCACCTGGGAGGATCACCAGTCCTTAAGACCCACCTTCCTCCTTCATGGCCGACACGGGACGGATGGTCATCCACAGGGCAGAAGGTCGCTCCCTGACTTATGTATACATTTTTTTTTCTAGATTAAGCAACAGTTACAGAAGCGTTCCGAGGCCGTTAACTGTTTTTTTACATTTCTTAACTTGCAATCGCGTGTCCCAAATAATACTAGGTCAAAGTAAACGTGGACCAGAGAAGGTGATGGCTAGAGCAGTGAGCGCTCCATCATTCTCACAACACTTCCTTCCTAATGTCCGTTCTTCCCTCCACTTGGCGCCTTTGCCTCACCTTCCCTCTACCTGATGCACCTATATTCCCTCCACCAAATATCTACGCCTTCCCTTTGCCTCCATTAGACGCCTCTGCTTCCCTTACCCTCCAGCCTACCTCTATGCAGCCTCCAAGCTCTCCTCCCGAAGTCTTCATGTCCCTTTTTTTACCCTCCAACCAACGTTGGAGTCCCGCTACTTCTCTTCAGCCTTATATCTCCAGTGCCCAACGAATCGACTTTCCCACAATACTTTCCACTTTCCTTCAACCATCAATTATTTTATCATATAACTCGTCATATCATTCAATTACTGTGGTATAGTTCCTTCTTCATTTCTGTACTCTGTATCCTTTTTTGCCCTACCGTCCACGGTAAATTCGCCAACCCGACATTCTTACCTTACTGTTACCCACTCACTCCTCCCATCATCTTGACTATCTGACCAACATCTCTCCCTCCTGATATACCACTCGGCTTCCTGACCTCTTCTACTTCCTCCCTCCCCATTGTCACTGTACCCTCTCCTCCTCACACAACGATGCCGCCCCATGTTACTCACATGACGTCACTCTTCCCACATCCATTGCCCCTTACCTATCGTATCCGTACCTTATCCCCTGCATGTCTCTGTAACTCCGTAATATCCCACAAAACGTCCCTGTCTCCCCTACACTATGCCCACCAGTCCTTCTCTAGTATCCCATCCTGTTCGACCGAAGCCCCTGTTCTCCTCCTTTGCTCCTAAGGCTCCTGATCACCTTGCTCTCTTACCCTCTTTCCTTCCCATCCTGCGTAACCTGTTTTTCCGCACGGCACTCGTTCCAATTTCCTTTCCAACCCTTGCCTGCAGCACCTCCGGGGGGCACAACACCGAAAGAAGAGGAAGGTTTAGTGGAGGGAGTATGTAGGTCATTGTGATGGCTGGTGATACAATATGCACCCCGCAGTCTTCTCCCAATATTTACATTCGAGTCCGTAACAATGCGCGGGGGATTCCCTCACAGGCAGCTCACTCGTGCTACCGCCTATCACCAAGACAGTAGGGTCGATACTGCAGGCTTTTTTTCTTGGAAACGTACCTAGCTCCGTGCATAACCTGCTATGCGTCCATCAACAACCGCCAGTACCTATTAACTTTACCTGAGGACGAGTTAGCGGGAGGGGCGTTCTCTCTTCCATCAACAATTCTACTCAGTTGAGGACCACTGAAGAGTTCCTTACCTTCCGGATGGTTGCAGTTCTTCCGGGTAGTTGCTGTTAAAAGTGTGATCCAAATTCAACTAGCGGGGATGTGTCTTCCCTGAGGCCAAGTTCACCAGGTGCAGGTGGAGGGGACCGCTCCCGCCAGCTACAGTACCTGCCCGCCCGAGTTAACTATTCATCAAGTTAATCTAATCAAGCGTGGCGCTCTATATGCACTCGCCCTGGCCCGAACCCTAAAGCTCTACCCTTCCTACTATTCAGACTTTTTACAACCTTAGCTTTAGACGTCGAAAATTCTGAGGCTGACACCAGATTTTATGGAGAGGTGTGATACAGGTCTCTCGGCTCCCGTCCTGATGGAATTTTCTAGCTGTTACCCGGCCATGTGAGAGCCTCCCCCACCTTGTAGCCGCCATCAGTGTTTACATTTCGTTCTGAGACAGGAATTGGGTACCGCATCTCGGCCCAGTGTTTGAGCTGCGACCATATCAAGTGTTTGTATTGGATATTGGTTGTTGCCACTCCGCAGAGAGAACGAGTCAAGAGAGGACGACTCTAGAGTTTTGAAACACTTTTCCACAAGATGGAAATATGAAGCAAGAAACATAAAACCCTGCAGGGAAGCATCGGACAACTGTATACACCTAACGTTTTCTATGCGAGTTCATTCAGAAGAGGAAACAGTTTTTAGTTTGAGATTATATCAGAGAGTTGTATGAGACAGTGGGTGGGTAGTTCACCACTGTGGCGGGAGGAAACCCTACCACCTAGACGTCACACGTGAAGCTGATGGTTTACGTTCGGTGATGCTGGCCTCAGCCTGCCAATACCAAGCACTTCCCAACCTCTGGAGTATACGATATAACGCGATAAATCTCACATTCACTGAACGTATGCAACATCCTCACATAATCACTCAGCATATGTATATATAATACTCAAAGACCAGTAAGTGAATAGAAACAGACCTTTCTCCTTACAAACGATCATAGAAATATAAATTAAGCATACAAACATTCATATATATATATATATATATATATATATATATATATATATATATATATATATATATATATATATACATATATGAGATTAATGAGCAGCCAGAGACAAAGCAGAGTCATCCCCTCCCCCCAGCCTCTGTGTTGGCCATATTCACATCTAACGGCAGCAGTCTCGTCTATCCCAGCCAAGGCTCAAAGTGGGTCCCCGAGAGGTCCTGGATAGTCCTGAGAGCTCCTTTAAGATTGCGAAGGACTCTGGAAAGTCCTTGGAGGATTCCAGGGATCTTCCTTAGGACTATTAACGAGTTCCCTAAATTTCCTATGGGATCACTTGGGGCTTCCTAATGCTCGTAGGTGTGTCAACTCCCACGTCTCACATGAATAGCGACCGTTCATACATACATACATATATATATATATATATATATATATATATATATATATATATATATATATATATATATATATATATATATGTTTTTTTCAATTTTCCAAAAGAAGGAACAGAGAAGGGGGCCAGGTGAGGATGTTCCCTCAAAGGCCCATTCCTCTGTTCTTAACGCTACCTCGCTGACGTGGGAAATGGCGAATAGTACAAAATAAAAATAAATATATATATATATATATATATATATATATATATATATATATATATATATATATATATATATATAGTCAAGACTTCAAAATCAGGGAGATAAATATTATAATTTTCTAAGCCCCGTAAATCTAAACAAAAGAAGCAGAAATCCTTAACTCTAGGGATACGACTGTCGACATGTTAACCCTCATGTCCTCATAATATCAAAGAACCGACAAAATATCTTTTACAGTCTGTCACACAAAGTAAGGTGGGTGGAGCTCCTGTTGTGCCTCACCCTTCGATTATTATCTATCATGCATATAAATATCTCAAAATGTTTTCACATCATCGGCAAAGAACCTTCGGTCAATATTCCTGGTCATAAACTCTGGGTGGATATTCTATGTGGATACTTTGGTCGAAGATCCTCTCGCAGAGGCCCGTGGTATTCCGTGAAGATCAGTTGTTGCCTTGGAGATTTCACCGTGTGGGAGGTAATACTCGCCAGAATGCTGTTAATGGATTTTGTATTAGGGAAGCCACGTGGGACCTGTGGGAGGCGATGGGCCGAAAGTTCTCAATAGTAGCAGTGATGAATGGTGAGGGACAACGGGAGGAGCGGAGAACAAAGATAGGAAAAAACAGTACCAACGGGAAAGACAGTGGAAAAAAAAAAAGTTGCAAAAAAACTTTTGTACAGTAGAATATATATGAAGTTCTGCAGAACGAGTGGAATGGAAAGAAAAATAAGAGTACAATAGGAAGGGAGGGGGGAAGACCCGACACCAGAAATAAAGGTTACGGTTCTAAAGGAACTGGCAGGATTATGAGATGAAAGGTGGACAGATGAAGCGAAAGGAAGGAGAGGAGGAGATGGGAGTACGAGACAGAAGAGATGCATAGAAATGCCAGCAAAAATGAATGGAGGGAACTGTGTCAAAAGGATATATAACAATGGAAGGCAGCGTCAAAATAGTTTGAGGCCTGAGATGTGATGCGAAGACAGAGAGGAATATAGTGACTGATATGCTGCTGAGAGAGCCAGACGCAGAAGTTGTTACAAAATGCGAAGACACAAAGACAAGAGCAGGAGCTGTGTGAGAAGGGTGGTGGAAGGAAAGGAATGGGCAGGCAAACGGAGGCGGAGTAGGAGGTTGTGGAAGAGATGAGGAGAGGGACAAGAGGAGGAGTTGGGAGGTACGTACATGTGTGTGAGGGTGTAGTTACAAGAGGAGAAGCAGGAGTGCAGGAGACGCAACAGTGAAAGAGCAGGTAGGGAGTCGCTGCAGGAGGAGAACAAAGAGAGAGTAGCTGGAGCAAAGAGAAAAAGAAGCTGTTGGAAAAAGAAGAAAATGAGAAGAGGCTAGGATTGGATAGAGGGGGTTCAGAGGGCAGGAGTGGGTGGGAAGAGTGATGGAGGTAGAATAGAGACAATAGAGGCACAAGAGACTGCCTCAGGAGCGGAGAGTAAACAGGGGTTGAAGATAAAGTACATAAGGCGGGAGAGAAAGAATCGTCCGCCAGAAGCTTAGTCAAAAAACATCATAAAAAAACCTTTGTGACAACATCAATAACCTGACCATATCAGGCAACATCATAACCTCACTAAACGTCAACTCCTTGAGCACGACGTTATGACACTTGAGAACGACGGTGCGACCTGAGGGCACGAGAGCCTGGACTCTGAACACACTCAGGTCAAAGGCCAAGTCCTGACACCCAGAGGTTGTACAGTTGTGCTCAAGGAGTTGAACCTCAACTTCACACCACACCCATAATATCATACGACCAACTTTCCCCATACAACCCAGGGAGGGTATACATGAAGGGCAGTTAGGGCGGGCAAGGGTAAGTGTACGAGTATCGCTGGTGAGAAACCAGCTCGGGATAATGTCTCGGGAGATGGGCCATTGGGGCATTTAACGTCCGGCTGGTGTCCATAAGACACACTTTCAGCTACAAGAGACATAAAACTAACTCTTACTGACACTTAAGTAACGTTTCCTACGACTTATCACCTTCATGGCCGCTACACAACTGCTGGACCTTAAGGCTCCCCAGAGCGCGATATGCTGGCCCCCAGCACACAGGGGAGGTACATCACGAGCCAGTGAGACAAGGGCTGCGAATAAGCACAAATTATGGCACTCGAGCTGTAAATCCCAACTGTAAGAGTGTGATATAAATCCTGGACTTATTGCGGCAATGAGTCATACCGCCTGCGATATTAGCCTTTACAGAAAGATCTAAGGCATCCCAGTATACACACTTTACCATCCACAACTTGTACAACCAATAAACTGTAGCAGGAGGTGGTTATCCTTGCATAATACTTCCACAACAGCATATTAAGGGTAAAACCTCTAACACAAGGTAGGAATTATTTCTTGATGTTGACCACAATGCCATGCGGTTTCCTCGATCTTCGAAACCGAAAATGAAACCTTACAGAGTAATATCCACTTTACAAACACAAAATCTGGTCCAGATTACAATGTAACACTTATGTTTAACCTGATAAACATACATACCTAAATTTTGACAGCAATATGTTCAAATGAATTTAGTATTTCACATGAAACAATACAACTATACTGCTTCATGAATACAACACAGCGAGCATCCTCACAACACAACCATACTATTGTACGTGTACAATACGTACATTGCTAGACCTGCATCTCTCACAAGAGTTGGACCCAACTGCTGTGAGCTGGCTGATGGCATGGGGTCAGTGAGTGTGGGGTAATGAGAAATGGTGCCAGGGGGTCACTCATGGCTGGGCTACACATGCTGTGGTTGTACGATGGTGGGTGACAAAAGCATATGTAAGAATACATGTTTCTGCTATATGCATTCTTGTGGCTATCTCTCTCTCTCTCTCTCTCTCTCTGTGTGTGTGTGTGTGTGTGTGTGTGTGTGTGTGTGTGTGTGTGTGTGTGTGTGTGTGTGATCACACTCTAACTTGCAGTGTTCTTCAAGTAAAACTAACTATTACGAAGTCATACAAGTGATGTTATTTAGCCAGATGAATCAGACGGTAAGTTGTAGCTGTTATTCCTGATACAAATGTTCCCTAATGTGTCAAAGTTCGTTGCATGTGGATGTGAAGCTGCGTCATACAGTGGGGTCACAAGCCACTTTGAAAAAAAAAAAATAAAGCATCCACCATTCTGGTCAGCAGGGGCTTCGCCTGCAGCCTGTCACCAAGATACAAGCTCACCTTATACCAACGCCGTGTACAAGTAACTTCAAGACATTTCCTCAGTTATCTTACAAGGTCTAATGTTAGAAACGTGTCGAGATAAAGTCTTGCACACGAACTCAACATGCAATGGGGAAGTAGCGCCGCGTTCACAGTCAGAGAAAATCGCGTGTTGATTTTTGTTTTCCTTCGTTGTATAACAAAAGGAATCCATCAGGACAGACAAGAAAAGTAAAGAATAGACAAAAGCCGTCGTGGGTGAGTGTCGAAAAATATGATGGCGATGTCTATCATGTTTACCAGCGAACGTCGCAGGGTTGGCGTGTTCCTGCCTGCTATAACTACCACACAAAGGTTCGCCTGGTGACGTGTTTCTGTTTGGTCTTTCTCGTCACGATATTGTAAACAAATTGAAGACATGTTAAAAATTGGCCTAGTTATCCAAGACATCTGGAGGGGTAAAACACTGATAATACTAACATATATATATATATATATATATATATATATATATATATATATATATATATATATATATATATATATATATATATATATATAATCATCTCATGGTAGTAACCTCAACTGCCGGTAGAAGACATGAAGCGTGAGGGTTCCAGTCTTTGCTAACCCTTTGATCACGACGATGTGACCCTTGGGTATGATAGCTTGACATCTGACCTGACCTTACGGGTCAGGTGAAACGCCAAATTATCACTTCTGAAACAAGTTTTAATCTTTTTGATGAAATGACAACACTATCAACATAATTCCAGACATCTAAAAGCCTTACAAATCAATATTGCTATAACAGTCAACGGGCTCCAATAAGCAGCTGAATCATGGGTAACGAAAAAGAATATTTTGGTCATAAAAAATATATTCAAATGACGGACTACAACAATTTTCATCATTACAGCTGTTTATCATTTAAATCACACCGTTCATTTCTCATCATTTCTTTAGTAATTTATGGATGTGTGTATGTATGGACTAATAGGAATATATATATATATATATCGGATTAACTCCTATGATTTTATGTCATCTCACGCCTGGATCTCAGCCAACAGCAGACGAAGTACCTCAAGGTAAACACACTAAGGAACCAACTGTGGTCGAAATGAACACCATCACTCCAGGCGCCTCGCACTTCCACTAGTACGGGTACTCATAAAGACGCCCTATAGAACGTCACACGACTTCTCTACTACGAGAAAACTCGTCCAGACAACTGATCCTGATGATGAAGCACACACGGTAGCACCCTACACAAGGTGCTTGGGAAACAAAGTACATGTTGTTGAGTACAGCGATCCCACTACCGTGAGATGGAGAAGCTGTCAATTTCTGAGATATTTTCCATAAGCTTCGGCAGTCAACAGCACGATGAGACAGCCCCGACGTCTAGGACCAGGAGGGTGTCAGCTCCTCTACAATGGTCCTCACCACCCCCAAGTCCCCAGGGAACTGAATCAACAAAATCATGATTCCTATTATGATGGCATCCACCAGTAACCCACCACGATCCTGTATATCTTACGTTTATCTTACGCGCCACATCATACAGTAGAAACAGACTAGTCCCAAGTATCAGCGAAGGGTAAGGTGAGGTAAATCCGTGGAAAATAGATCGAACACTAACACTCCAGGTATGCAACAGGCATACAGAAAGTGAGCAGAGAAGAAATCAAGGCTGACTCTGGCGAGAATGGGAGCACAATAGAGAAAGAAGCGAGAGGTATACGCAATCATTAGGCTGAACCTAACTAAAGCGAGGCAACCAAGTCTACGTCTGTCACCCTTTTCTTCGGTTATTGGTCCTACACTGGTTCTCTCCTACTCGGCTGAGGTATTGTCCTCACTGAGGAAGATCTCAAACATGTGGTAAGGAAAGCAGGAGAGACAGAGCAACAGCTCGAACTCCCAGTCACACGATCATTCTAACGTTCAACTTAACCTTGAGCATAACTTTAAAACTAAATCAGAGGTGGTCAAGTGGAAAAGGAGTATAGGGCAAGAAATGAGGGAAGAAAGTAAAAGGAATAAGTAAAAGAGGAGAGAGGAGGAGAGTAGATGGCAAGGAATTAAGAAGATATGAAGTAGCAGTTGACGTGGGATATAAAAGATAAAACTTTTGCAAAAATAACAAATACCGACTCTGGTTCCCCGTTCAATAACTTCAGGCAGCCAATGAAAAATAGAAATAAAAATCTGTTTTTAATAGGTAAAGGTAGCACAGCAGTAAATGATAGCTATCCTCGCTATAAGGTATAGAACGCGCAGATCACAACTATTAATTAGAAACCTGATTCCCGATGCCTTTCTGCGGCGACCCACATGTTGAACCTGTCGTAAAACTCTTAATTAATTAAAGCCGTCGACCTTATTGCGCAGCTGACCTGTTAAACCGCCATAAATGACATAATTACCCCCTTTTACAGCCCACACAAATGCCGTCCAGACGTCCATTACCGAACTCCTGGGTCGTGCATGGCAAGACAAATTAAGCGAACTGCAACTAGTCTCTCACTTTTAGAGAAACTTGGTCTCGGTAGAGGGACCAGTGAGACCGGCTCCTCCCCCGCCCCGCCCCGCCCCGTCCCGACCCTCATGGGAACTCCACAATGGAAGCAGCGTAATCAAAGCCCCACACGACTATGGGCCAGGGGATCACTGCCTCGCCACAAAACCTCACACCACATGTAAGCAGGTAATAAGTTACGGTGCTACTGTCACACAACAGTCGAAGTCTGGTCGCTTGCTGGAACACACAACACCACCTCCCTCAACACTAATGATTGTAGATGTTGCACAAGGGTCTCTACCCATCATCATACACTATTCCCTAACTCATACATCTCCTCTTCCATCCTCCCTTCCATCTATCTACTGCTCCCGTTCCCCTCTACCCTTCCCGTACCTAATACGGACTCCTTTCTTCCCAACTTCCTCCAAGACGCACCCTGATCCCTCACCGACTTAGGACCGCCTCTTCCTTCGGGAACTTCCTGACGATACCGTCCCTTCATCGCCCGTCACGGTATCCAGGACGACCAGCCACCACCTGGAATCAACTTTCCTGATCACGGACCATTTTACTGCCAGCCAGCCATAATTATCAAGTTCCAGAGATTTTTACAGCTGGTAAATTCCCCCTGAGCCTGATACTTTTATGCCGAGGGTCACGAACGTCAAGCAGCATGCACAACTCCCCTACCCGCCAGAGTGTGAGGCGGGGATGCCAGTTGATCACCACAAGCTTGATTTGTAAACTTACGTACAATAGGATACCATAGTTCTTAAACCCCTTAAGCTAAATTACCAGGGTATCGAAGGCTCGACTACCGTCACAAGTAGGTCTCGGACCTTAGCTCACTTTATGGACACCTTATCATAGTTTCTGAGGACCTTCCACCCAGAAAGCTTGGTCTGGAACTTTATCGTGCCTTACCTTACTTTACCATATATCTTTTTTTTCGGTATCTGGAACCCCTACAGCTTGGTGTGAGACCTTACCTTACCTCACGCGTACCTTATCAAGTTCCGGAGGTTCCTCTATTCCCTCAGCTCGATCTGCGACCTTCTTTACCTTATGTATACAGTTTGAGGTTCTACACGCAACATCTAGGTCTACGAATAAACTTGGTCACACATAACCTATACAAAGCTTTATCGTAAGTTTCACAGCATAGAAACAATGTGGGACAGAAAGATCTCTGATGAATAGTATACAGCACGTCACCAGGCTCTGAAACATATCCGGCTTGAAATATGCAAAATCTCCAACGAAGAAGACTTAAATATCAGCTACACACAGAGTTTACCCGTGTGGTCAGCTCATACTTGGTTAGATCTGATACGGATTTACGGAAAAGAAACAGTTAAAATTTCTGTTGAACTACATCTACTAATCACGAACACATCCTACACACTGATGCACATAATTCAAGGTCTAGAAATAAACTTGTTCAAGTAAAGTAAGTAAAATTAATTGTGTATCTACGGAAAGTGACTCATTTAAACAAACTAACTGTCATCAACTCACTCGCCATTGCCAATCACTCACAATACTCCTGATCGATAGCAAGCAGCTCTGAGTTACTGAGAAATAAATTCCAGTCTGAAGTATTAGCCACTTACAAATAACCATCATTTACTCGCAAGTAACGGTAGGATGCCTCACTCACCCCCCAGTAACTGTCGCTCATTTCAGCCATCGTCAGCTCTTATCAAATCCAGATTTCCAGTGGTATAGCAGCCACTTATGCCACACCTTAGGGTATTCTTCCAATGCACTAGCATCGGCGCGCAACGGGCAGACACGCCCACTACCCACTGTTTATGCCCGGCTGGTCAACCAAATCATCTTTCGGGGAAACAAAAAAAAAAAAAAAAGAAAAGTTCATCTGTCTGGTGAAAACATGCCAAGTATCATGTCGTATGTTTTGACATAAACGTCATCCAAGAAGAATCACATCTCTAGCTAAACATATCCTCAGACAAAGACATCCTTGCAATATATACTTGACGTGACATGCGTCTCGCATAACAGAGCACCTGTCAAAACATATGACGTAAAACTAACATTTACAAAGAGAAACTAAACTGAAAAATGCCCGTACTTCATATCTGGCTATCGCAGGATTGGAGGTGAATGATGGTGTGAGGTTAGTAACCTCGCAAATCACTGATAAAAACAAATAAACAGAGAAGGATGGAGCAGAGGCTGCCGCAAAGGGCCACGGGGCCGGGTGCAACACGTCTACATCATGATAAAAAACTGTAGTAAATCATACGTCTCTCCCTCGGTGCCAGCAGGCCATATGCCATCACTTGTGACATAGAAAGTATGGAGAGAGGGAGTTCCGCGAGGGCGCGAGAGAGAAAGAGACAGACTGACAGTCAGACATGAGACACACTCAGTACACGGGGTAAGACCATAAACTACCTCATGTGAGGGTGGGGAAGCACATAATCCACGTCCTCTGGGACATGCGAGGTAACAGTGGTAAAGCCAAGAACAACCCGGTGCCTCCCTGGTGAGTCGTCACACAGCCAACCACACAAATCAAAGTGACACATTCAGCGCCACTCAGACACATTCATAACCCTCAGAGTGGCATTAGAGAATATGGCGTATGCAGGGAAGGTATGATGGTAATAACTGGAAGTGTGTTTAAAGACGCCCCTGCTGGTCAACATGGCCGTGTGGCTGATATAACAGTCAGGTGGATCGTAAGTTGTAACAGGTACCCGAAAACCACAGGGGGAAAGGCAGAAGACGAGGGACAAAGAGAGGACGAGGGTGAAGGTACGAGAGAGGATGCAGGTAAGAGAGGCATATCCAATGACATAATTTATGTTTAGTTTACGTTTCTGTTCAGCAGACGGGTTACACCCTTCAGGCTCGCATCCTGCAGGTCCACGTAAACACATCATCCAACTATGACAATGGCTATTGAATGCATTTTGAAGAATATGGCCGGTCGGTGGAGGATAATGTTCACATCTACATGCAGATCTGACTGGCCCCTGACCACAGTTGTTGATGATATCTTATTATTCACGAAGCAGACTCACTCTTTACTAAGATCTAACTGTGATCTAACGCGATACGTATATTTTCATGAGCACACCTGGAACTTGTTCTTCACCACTTCAGCTTTCCATGATCAAGACACTGTTAAACGGTAATGACGCAAACCTGACGAAATGTTAACTTACAAGTCGCTCCTGGAGGTTACATCTGTGTGAGGTTAAGATAAATGTGGCGTGTATCCGAGGCGGACATTATGCAGAACAAGTGACGTAGCCACCATGTTCATGTTCATACAGAGACGGACTGACAGACAACGGACGGAGGAACAGACGAGGGAGGACTCGAACGGTAAAAGGTATGGTCCAACTGGGCGATCGTATCATGAGTACATCTACGCCCGCCCGCATCATGCTAACTGGGAAGGAGTCAGCAGGGCGACACCTGCCGGCATCAATCATTAATGCTAACTTGAGTTTGTCGGTCGTGACCACCGCCTGACGTCGCCCCTCACCCCTGACCCCCGCCAGCCTCGGGCCGCCCCGCCCACCTCCCAAACACCAGATTGGTTTTCTGCTGCTCCTCAAGTTTTTCCAAGTTGCACCGTGGTTGAATTATTAAAAGACTTCTTGCGTTTCCTCCGCCGCAGAGGGGAGAAAAAATATTGTTTTCTGGCAAAATTATTGGAAAATTGTTATTCCCAAGAAAAGTAGAGGAATTATTCTCTAATCCTTCATTTCCTAGTCTTCTTTATTCACTTAAGACTATTCCAGAAGGCCCAGGTAAGTAGGTCCTACATGATCCCAAGCCAGAGATGCGGCTTCGCAGAGGCCCTACGGTGGCAAGCTGGCCTCTAGCTGCAACCCGGCCAGATCTCCAACGGAGGAGCTGGTCTGTATGTCAACCTGTTCTCCAGCTGCGGGTTGGCCTCGTGGTGTCAACTGGACTCGGGTTGCATCCAAAAATCTTTCCTGAACATTTGTTATTCCTGGACAGCATGACTGGTCACGACCAGCGTGCCAGCCAGCCAGCTGACGCAGGGTACACGTACCGCCTGTGATAAGCTATTGTAATTAACCTGAGCACTAGTCCTCTGAAACTTTTCCAACCAAAACAACTCATTTCACGTACTTACGTCCCGTCCTCACCCTTTACCATTCGTATTCCAAGCATGTTGTGACGCTGCTGAAGAAGGCAGGTAATTCAATTTTATGGCTCAGCCAAATCATTAGGCAGCGTCGTTAAGGTAAATAGGTTAGGTATAAAATCAGGCTCTGGGGTCGATTAACAGCCAAGAGTAATTCCTTTACAAGAAGCAAATGAGCGACTGGATGCTGATGTGACACATCAAATTATGCAAACAGCATAGTGGAGTTAATGGGAATATAGTATTAGAACACCACCAGCTCTCAAACAGAAAAACTTACCCTCAACCGTGGCTGTGAGTGGTGGCTCAACACTCCCAGCACAAACCGGCAACCAAGTCCGTCTTCGTAAGTCACCTTGTCTCTTCGTGAGCCAGGAACTATACACACATCAGTGTTTTAAGAGTCAAATTTGACAAACATAAAGCTCTTCTGCAACCTTTAATTTTGACATTGCTTCGTGTGAACCATCTTTCACATAATGAGAGTATCTTTTCTTCAGTTGGGTTTGCTTACATGTCCACGTGAATCAGTGTTTGTCTCCTGGACAAGTCATCGATCTCACTTGTGGATCACCCGGGTCATACGTTACCACCTCATGGGTTCCCCGAGAAGATATCGAGTGTGGCAGGGGTGGAGCTATGTGTCGCCTCCTCCTGGCCCAGGTAATGACCCTTATACCTCTTCAATCGTTCACCTGACATCCTTAGCCTTTAAGGTGACACTTAGGAAGGCGCGCCCTCCAGCCTGGCCCTCGAAGGTCCTTCCAGCTTGACCCTCGAGGCTCCCTGAAACATGAGCCTCAACATCCCATTCATCGCGGTTCTCGACATTACCTCTAGTCTGGCGCTACGTACAGTCTCCGTTCTTTATTACTATTACAGACGTTCCAGATGTTCTGCAAAAATCTGCCCTCAGACTTTAGGATAATATTTCTCCCACAAGAAACACAGGAAGCGAACAAACGCCACATGGTAATAAAATGATTGTAAAAAGAAGCCATGGATAAACATCTGCGGACAAAGTTTCATCGTTATCAACGCTATACTGGAAAACCTTTCTGTTATCACAGTCAGGAAGGGTTTGTAAAGAAGGTGAACACCAACGGAGGTAATGACACCTGCATGTGTCTAATTTAGCTTTATCTTACTGTAAATATACCGCAAGAGACTATCATGCTTTACACCCTTGCTCCTCCTGAAACTTGCCAATGACAAAACTGAAGAATAAACAGTTTAATGAGGAAGAAAAATACTCTGCCACGATTATTATTGTATTTTCACACATTTATTGGAATATGTCCGTCTAATGTAGCAGAAATTATTCACAGATCCAAGTCTTCTTTATCTATCTTATTCAGCTTGAATTATAATTTCCGCAGTACTTAACGTGCGAGAAAATATCCTGAAGAACTGTGCAGTGTTTGAGAACCCTAATCATTTAAGCTTATCTTGTATTTCCAACTAATTAAGACGCTACTAAACGAGCCGTATCGATATAAAGGAACATAAAAGATAATGGATCTTCTTGTTACCGAAGTCAGGTTTTTATTTGTGTCAAGACACATGAGTCAGGCTCGAGCGAACGTCTATTACCAGGCTAGAGAGTGTGTCGACTGTGGGGCTGGACGGGATGCCGATGGCACGACTGGAGGAAGCAGTGTGGCCCAGGATGGAGACAGAGTCGAGATACAAGGTAAAGTAGAAGTCGACCTGCATGTGTGTGTGTGTGTGTGTGTGTGTGTGTGTGTGTGTGTGTGTGTGTGTGTGTGTGTGTGTGTGCATCCAGTGTGAGGGAGATCAGTGGTCAGAGTGAGGGCACAGGAGAGGGGAGGGGTTGGACTGTAGGTAATGGTCCCGGCGAGTCCTACGACTAATGACCCTGGGCTCGTGTCACCGGCCCATTAAGAAGATTGTGTTGCTCCTGCAATCAAACAGTTTCCCATGTTGTGATACCAGGAGGCTAGGCTGGGTCTTCTGTCCTACCCTCCTGCGTGTTCACATAATTGTCCCTCACGTCTGTCACTCCTACAAAAGATATTCATTAATATTGTATTCATACATTCATTAAGAATCTGCTACTATACCTGACAGCATTCTACTGCTACATTCAAGGCTGTATCTACTAAACGAATGACATCTGAAATACACAACGAGACGGTGCAGTCTTCCTATTTGCCTGTTGCCTATCTAATTCCCATCGTACATTATTCTTTCAATATCAAACGTTTCTAGATAGCAGCAAGCTAAGGATAAAGTTAATTCAACAGTTGCAAAGCGGTCAGCGGGTGTGATATAGCCAGATCAGTCATGGGAGGATTACACAGCTCCCCTGTGTTCACCGTGTCGAGTCAACAACCCAGAATCAATCTAAGAACCGTGTTAAGACGTAACAAAAACTCCCGCAACGCATACCACAACACGTTTCTTCTAGGTGTCCGCATGCTCTTCGTGAAGCAAGTACAGGGTCGAAGCCTCGGTATGCCTTCCTCTAACACCTTACAGCTAGAATTCATTACTCTTCTTTTATCATTAGTGGATGGAGTCGTAAGATAGTGCATATACTACCATTCTCTATACATTAAGCCAGGTGGTGAGGCACTGCAATTTTCAAATAATATTCTACAAGGACCTCTCTCCTGTACAACAGGACACTTAACACATCAACTAAGGAGGTGTATGAGCGAATGAAGTGAACTGCACGAGTGGTAACTTTTAAAAGCTGGGTCTGGAAATATAGTGATGGTTCTACCTTTACACAAGGTATCGTGCATGTGTAAGGGTTTCGAATGGTTCCGTCAGGTAGAAAATCGAGCAGGCAAGATGGTGCATCTGTCGGCATGGTACAGTGAGAACCAAAAGTAACACGACCAAACTTTGTTCTGTGCATACCTTACCCATCTAACGTCAACTGCCTTTCCCTAGTTTAATTACTATCGTGGCTACTGTGCTTCCTGTTCACCTCTTAAAAGGAAAACTAGTTTGCAGATATATACATATAAACTAATGTGTACGGACGGCCGTTGAACATTATTCTACCACACAATCTGCGGTGTAAAATACAGCAACCATAGACATACTATGTCAGCGTTAAACAATCATTCCGTTACAGAAAAAAAAAAAATCAGAAGGAGCGAGGCGATGGGCTATATGCAAGCTGGTATTCATTTGCTGTAACAGAAACTGTCATGAGTTCTTAACAGTTCGCCAATTCTCTTGGCTTCGCTGATGCCTTTACTCTTCCCCTTTCCTCACTCCTTCCGTCTTCTTACCTCTCTCTCTCTCTCTCTCTCTCTCTCTCTCTCTCTCTCTCTCTCTCTCTCTCTCTCCATTATCGGCCCTTATCCCCATGCATTAGCGAGAGCATCCTGACGAAGAGTGATCGCCTGTTTACATATGCAGTCCCTCCTCTGCCGTCCCCTCCCCTCCGCTGCGCCGCCAGACAGGCAGGAGGAGGCAAACACTGCCATTCATCACAGCCTCGAGGAACCATGAAGGAACCTCCTAATGTTACAACCATCGAGCTCCATACGTCAACCAGACGCTGAGCTGGAAGTACTCTTTTCCATACAAAATTTTAGCATACTTACGGTTCTGATATGTTCTGGAGACGCCAGTCGACTGACATACCTGAAAATACAAGAAAAAATATATAAACATTAAAGGTACTGTATGCTACATGGATATATAAATCAAATGTAAGAAACATTACAAAGATTCAAACACAGTTCACTATCCTCCCGGCTATACACTGGACAGTGTTGCCAAAATCTCCCTCTGCAACAGCCTCCAGCCCAACCTGAGACTGGTGAAGCTCCTCCTCACTCAACTCAACACGAGGAAGACCATAACAGACCAGCTCACTCGTGCTGGCAGAAAAGACTGCGACTGGAGGAAAATCACCACAATAATTGCCAAAGTTGCCAAGAAACGCTGGGTCACAAAAGAACAATTACTTTCCACTTGGCTGGTCGAGAGAGGCCAAGATCCCCCGTGTCAGGGGTCTGGCGCTCCCCTCGCTCGCCCTCAGGTCCTCCCTGTATCCATGGCTTTCTTCCCTCTCCCCTTACTTCTCATTTTCTTCCCCCATCTTCCTCCTGTAGATCCGACCTCCATCCACATTCAGAGACCTCACTGCATCTCTCCCATCTTCCGACGTCGAGTCACTAAGTACGTTGGCATGGTGTTTAAGACCATGCAAATTTCCTAAAACTTTTTGTCCAATGAATAATAATCATCTAGTTCATCTCCATCGCTCATTCCCCTCCAACTGACGACCCTCTTCTACCAGTGGCAGTGCTCTATCAGCAGCCAACGCCGCTCTCCTCGCCTCCTTTAAAGAACTCCACCCGTTTTCTTTGATGTTCCTTAATCCTATATATTCTTTCGCCGGCACCATCATCGTCTTATATTGCTCTTAACGGAGTCTGCCCTCAGGTTCCTCCACGCTAATCTTCCACTGCGGCCTCCTTCCTGCCTTCTCTCTCTCTCTCTCTCTCTCTCTCTCTCTCTCTCTCTCTCTCTCTCTCTCTCTCCCCCCCTACCTCAGTATCTCCTCTTATCTACTTCCGTCCCTCAAATTCGCTGACAACGATGTCTTTTCCCATACGTACCCTTGAGGCATTTTTCCTTATCGGTATTCAAGTCTTCCCTTCGCCTCTTTTTAAGGCCTGAACTTGTCCCAGCTGCTTAGAGGGGGGTAAAAAACTTCTTATCGAAAATCATATCAGTATGTTGAATTATTTTATGAGAGCACTTTTCTCGAAGCCTCATACTTACATCATAGCCTTTATAGTCACTTTCCCCCGCTACAACCTCACCATCAATAAAACGTTCACCGTCAATGCGTTATCTTCGTCACCATCATCCCCTCATCACCATCATTCCCACGGCTTGCTTACCAGCTTCAACACAACCTTTCCTTCATATCATTCTCCGTGCCTTGTCTTGGGTCATTCATTAATCCTGCCTGTAATACGTGAAGTTCACCAACAAGCCACACAGCTCTCCGTAATGCGTAACTACAACACTCGTAAAACCCCTCTTAACCCCCTGCTTTGTCTGTATCCTTCACAATGCACAAACATTACTTGGCACATTTACTTAACATATTGCAAGAGAGGGCCGCCATTACCTCAGGTATCCGGTGTGCAGGGGTCCAATTTTAGCCTTCGTAATGACGACAAACTTCGCCTCGCTCTCTTCCTCTGAGGCGTCTACATTCGTAAGGTGTTAACCTCGAGGCGCGTGGGGAAAAAAAGAAGAAAACGACGGCACGGACTACACGAACCACTGACACCAGTATATATACACATACACCCGAGACGTCACAAAAACACTCATAAATTCACGTACGAATTTGCGTGGAGTAGAGCACACTCGCGTAAGAAGCAAGTTATTAACACTATGGGGCCACACCTTCAGTCAACTCGCTGGGCAAAACCAGCAACCATCAACGTCAGGTTCTGGTTCTCTTGCCACCGCAGCTGTACTTATCAGCTGGGGAGTCCCCATCATCCACTTTTCCTTGCTTCTTTACACCTTTAATTTCCCCTCCCTTCTTCCCTCCCCCTTAGGGACGAACTTTTAGGCGAGGGGAAGGAGAGGGGGTTGGAAGTGGGGATGGAGAGGGAGGACAAGTCTTGAAGGAGGGGATGGAGAGGTTGGGGTGAGAACAGAGAAAGCAAGGGATAGCCTGGGGTTGTGGGGGGGGGGGACATTAGGGGTTGTGGGGCTGTGAAGGAGCATGCGGTACTGTGGGGAAACAAGTGAGGTTGTGGGTAGAGGCAGGTGGGGAGTAGCAGAGCTGGATAAGAGGAGGTTACCCGTGTCTCGTAAGTGAGGGGAAAATTGACCGTGAAATAAGGGGGAGGGCGTAGGCAAGATGAGGGCCATTTGATATTCCTGGAGGGTAGGTCTGGCGTCACAACATTCAGCTTGAAGGATTTTATTGGTGTACACGAGGGAGGTCGACTGACTGGGAGGTTACACTACACTCCTGCAAAGGACGCCCCCTGAAGCTGATGCTTATGTGTACGTACTGACCATTGTGGTGATTCAGTTACTAAACTTAGCACAACGAGCTAGTACCTATTACATGCACGATTATACACAATACATAATAATTCAAGAAAACAGAAGGCACGGCTAATCATGCACTGGCACTAGAATAGACAATCTTGCAACTAATATCCCGGCATATGTAGTGAACAGGAGCACAAATGTTCACACACAACAACAAAAAAACATTGCAACAGATGCCAAGAGCAAATAACGTAGCGACTGAGCAAAACTTAACCAGAAAAACTTACTTACCTTAACCCGATAGTTAACAACTCAGTGACCCCGTGACCTTGACCCTCTGACCCGTAAAACATACTGCAGCACAAATACTGTATGTTAACCAGCTCCCATAAGGTGTGGACTTCCTGATATATTCTCCATCACTGACATACGTCGTTCACAAACGTATAATCAGCAATAAAAATACAAGTTAGTTCACGTGCAGGAGGCTCTGTCAGGCGTGCGTGGCAAGCAACATGTGGTACAGTGTATGAACGTCCTCAGGTAAACAAGAGGTTGAAATGAGCGCCTTTCTCACGACCACAACATGTGTGATCTACTCACACCTGTGTGAGCGTACGAATACTAAACATGTTGAGCCAGGCATGTGGGACCAACATGACTCCCACACACTGCACGTAACAACCTGCAACTGAATGTAGATCTACTGTTATTGTAGTAATAAGCTGATAAATGTATCATCAGGCATACATTTTGTTTACTTGAGATAATAAAAGCTTGCAAAGTATATTTAGATGCATCACATCAGTTCCGTAAAAAATATATCTGTCTATCGCCAACAGAATGTACAATGCACAATCATCTTCAATAGCTGTGTTATAAATCTGCTAACTTTCAATCTAATCCACTTATTACTGTGAATAGAATTGGTCGTAGAAATGTGTATTGTGCTTAGTAACAGAGATGGAGAAAATAACAGTGCAGCACATGATGAAATTTCATGAGGTTTCACTTAAGGCCACCATAATGTGACGTACATCGCTAACATGTTACGAAAAAAATAAGCAAAGCTTCAATCAAATCCACTGAACATCGCAGGAGAAGTTGATTGCAGTAACTATATACATTCAATCAGGTCGAACACACAGCACAGGGACGGACCGGTGCAAAGAAATTAGCTCTCCATTTGCTTCACAGTGGCGGGCACAAGAAGATACATATGTTCTCACACACACATGTGGTACAGGTGAACAAAGTGGTACATATGCACACAAGAGGTCTCATGTCCCTGCAATCCAGCGAGACAAGATGAAGGCTTGACATCATAATGGCACCATAATGATAATAACCATCGACCAACGTGATATCACAAATCTCAGAACTCCGTCAAGAAGAAGGGAGTATCCAGCGTGGACTCTGCAGCGCATCCCTCCACCTTGGGATGGCATGCTCAACCACCACCTCCTTCCTTCAGGCAGTCCTAAACTCCACCATAATGCAGGTTCAACTCAGGTTTCACCAACACTTGCCGGGAATCTTGTATTCTGGAGAGAACGAAATATCATTGTCTTAAGGATGAAGCTACAGAAAACATTATCTCAGGATGGCGGTGAGGTCCTCCGGTCAGGAGAGAGCGAAGCTAAATGTGAGGAATTCTTAGAGAAATAAAAAAGTGATTTCATCCGTTTGTTAAGATATTCGTGGAAGGACTATAAATCAGCGAGGAAAAAAAACAGTGCTGAGCTGAACACACGTCAACACGCACCTCACCGAATATTAAGAATCATGCAGCAAAATCTCTAATTCGTCGATTTCTTTTTTTCCCCACATTTCTCACGTCAAGATGAAAATAAAATCACATAATAAGATAAAATAATATTCATACATCTTGTCTGTCTGGACACGTTCACATGCATAAATTGCTCTACTTCCTAAACCAGCTTCGGCTGGCGCGAGCAGCGCAGACCATTTTCACAGCGCCCAGCACAGTACAATAGGGAGTTGTACGGCTGCCATTACGTGCGATCGCCTATGATATCTCAAGCAAGTGAGGCAGACACCAGTGTACAGCTGTGTGAACTGGGGGACACTATACGAGGTGGCCCTGACCAGGAACTGACTCTCTCTCTCTCTCTCTCTCTCTCTCTCTCTCTCTCTCTCTCTCTCTCTCTCTCTCTCTATATATATATATATATATATATATATATATATATATATAGGACGATGCCCATCTACTAACTGCTACAGTACGTCACAAACAAACATCCTGCGTGTGCAACAATTATCATGCACCTTTCCTTACGTATCTTAGTCCTAGGTTTACAAATATTCAGACTCAGGCAAGTTTCTCTCGTATGTTTCCTACAGTTCTCTGACCCTGAATTTGTGAGGTAAAAATAGCTTCAAACATTAAATAGTGTTCCGGTCTCCCAGAGGTATTAATCTAAATTGCAAAGCTCTTCATGTTTCGCCTCGGCTGAAGCTTCCAAGTAAGTTCATATTTCACTATATCCTCCTCGTCTTCCTCCTCTCTCCTCCTACCCCCTCGCTCCTTTCCATTCGATCCTCTCCCCTGCACCTTCCCCCTCCCACATTCCTCTGGCTCCTAGTGTTCCTCCCCTCACTTGAAGACGAAACAGCGAGCGAGTGATAAATCGCTTTACCAATAGACCGAGCTTTCCAGGATTGACTCCCCTGGGGTGTGGGGAGGCATCTTATTCTCCCCGTGAGCTAGCGAAGGTTTGGGGAGACTCACCACTCGTTCCAATGTGAATGGAAGGCAGAGGCAAGCTATTCTCCTCACTGGACTCATTGTCCTACCTAGGATTAATGGGGGAAGCTCTATGTATTCTACAGGGAGGGAGGGAAGAATCACAGTACTCTCAGGCGAGATGTGGGCAGGCTCGGTGATCTCCCCAGGAGCAGGGACAGACCCAGTACTCTCTCTCTCTCTCTCTCTCTCTCTCTCTCTCTCTCTCTCTCTCTCTCTCTCTCTCCAGAGGAGTAAGAGATGAGTCATTCCTCTCCCTTGAAAGAGTGAGAAACCCTGGACTACCAGCCTGGATGAAAGAAGACCCGGTGGTTTCACCCTGTAAGTAGGATGGGTATTAGTACTTTTTCCGGTGAAGACTCGGCAAAGCTGCCCACGGGTGAGGATCAACCCACTACACTCTCCAGGGGAGACTATGAGACCTCATGCTCTCTCCATCGGGGCGACAGATACCAAAATCTCTTCCCCGGGAGAGTTAGGGGAACCCAGGGTTTCCTCCCATCGAGTAAATCTGAGACCCAACAATTTATTTTTATTTTTTCATGCAGCCCACGAAGGACCTGTGGCCACGCCCAAAAGTTCCCTGAGAACGACTATTTACCCCTGAGCCATGGGTCTTAATGGGCAGGGAGGAGACACTGTTTACCCTAATGGACTCTCAGAATACAACAGCCTCGACGGCGACCTCCAGACATTTAGCTCCGTATATCTTGGAACGTACACACGACCGCTCCTGTTACTATGCCAAGACGGAGAAACACATCACCTCATCTGCTAACATCGAAAAAGATAATATCAAAGCACCAACATGTACACACATACCTACATCCAATAAAGTCGACGTTAATTGAACAAGTGATAGAAGAGATCTCATTCAAAGTGGTTTAATACAGACAAACGACGGAGAGGAAGCGTCATGACGAATCTCCTCCTTTTAAAGAGTCCAGGAACATACCAGTCCTTACCTATCACGTTACGTGACGCTGATTCAGAAGATATGCTATACTCCCTGGTGTACTACTAAGCTGTTGGATGCTGCAACCATCATCCTTGTAATATCCTGTGGAGGGAGACTGGTTTGGTCGGGCGCACTCCAGAAGAACTAAATTCCTTCTTGAAAGAGTCCAGACGCGTTTCTAATATCTGCCGTTAGGAGATAACATTAAGCAGACGTTGGCCCTGGACTCTCATGCTCTTTTCTTCGATGTTTCCCACACACCGTAGCTTCATGTAATGAATGTAAATTGCAGTCAACCGAGTCTTTCGTTGGTGAACGATATTATTTTCGTTTACTGGTTTAGGACTTTGCCATCCAGTTTTACTCAGTCTGTATTATGTATCTCCCGCGTGCATGTAGTAAAGTATCAAATTTGGATACTTTTTGGTAGATTCTCTATAAAACGGACGCAAACAGTGCAAAACCTTGCGATATTTTTTCAGTTCAGTTCTATATACGACATATCAGCACACGGCAGAATACATCTGTCTCTATACAGATGATCTTAGCACACAACAGTATTGCAGCCTGAAGGAAAAAAACATGTTGAAGTGTTATACTCAATCTTTTTTCAGTGGTTTTAAGAGCTGTTAACATCCATCCAGTCAGCATCCTTGCTGACTCCATAATTCCTTCCACCATGAGGCATAACACGACTTCCATTCAATTCTTCGTTCTAAATTCGTTCCTTAAGTAACAAAGGAATTCATACTCATCGCACTTAACATCATACACTTTAAGGGGGCATTTCGTAAATATGACTGGGCTATATCGAAGTTCCTAGTGTCCTTCGTCGACGTGAATACTATAGTTTTCCTGGGATCATAAGGGAAATACTGATACAAAGCTGTGAACTGTGTTGGTATCAGTGTCGACTATACTCTTCATGAGGGATGGTATGGAAGCAAGCACTGATTACCATTTGCATGTTACCAGGGAGAGAGTATATTACACTCGCGTTGCCCAGTCTCTTAACCTTGCATATGTGCCGCGTCTTTACTCTTATGTGTATAACCCCCTCCCTCAGCCTAACCCAGGTGTGTGTGTGTGTGTGTGTGTGTGTGTGTGTGTGTTAAACAAAAGAGTACCTTAAAATAAAAAGGATACTATAGCTATGAATACAGACTCCCTATATACGTAGAGTAAATGAGCTATAAAAATACCCCTGCTGCACCACCTACCTGCCGCTGGGGTGCATGCATGACTAACGATCAATAACGTCGTTATGTTAAAAGATTCAGCGGAGCACAACGACGACCCTCACCTCACCACTCATCCCCATCCCGTCCGTCTCCCTAGGCCCATCTCCCACTCTACCAGCGACGACCCACACCACCAAGATCTGTCTCCAGCAGCACTGGTTCCTCGAGACGGTTTCCATCAGGACGGGGAAAAAAGGAGGTAAGACAGTGGCGGTGGCGGCCAATGGATGCTACTGAGATCGCTCTGTACTGGTCCCCTGAATCTCTGAAGCTGTTTTTCTACCTCCTTCACCCTCACCCTAGCGGCAAAATCTCGTCGTAGAAAAGGTACTCTCTCTCTCTCTCTCTCTCTCTCTCTCTCTCTCTCTCTCTCTCTCTCTCTCTCTCTCTCTCTCTCTCCTCCCACAAAATACTTTTTCGCCCAGTCTTCTCAAACCTGTAGCTAGTTTTTCCCAATTTCCCCTTTTACCCGACTCTCTCCTCCTAAGTCCAATCCTCCTGCTCTTCCCACTCTCACTTATTCAGTATCTGAATTCGTACCATTCCTTTAGCTACTTGTTTTTTCCCCATATTCTCCCCTTCTCTTCCTCTTATTTTCCGCCCACCTTCCGATCCTCCCCTCGCTGCCTCTATCTCCCTCTCCCCGCCTCCCGTGACAGTCTCTTGCCCGCCCCTCCACTATCAGATCCATCGAGCAGGATCCATCGTTAACATGACTTGAAAAATGGTCGGGAAGAGACGCTAAGAAGAAGACCCCAGCCCAAGGACCATCAAGGCCCCGTCAACGACGCCGTCTGTCACACCTGGGGGTTGGAGGGAGTCCCAGGCTTAGGCGGAGGGGAAGTCCTACCAGCTCGACTGCTTGACACCTGGTTCTCGAGGTGTCTCTGGTGATGGGAGGAGAGTTCGTCACTAGTGATGTGTTCTGACCGTTCTAACAGCACGGTGGTCTGTCTGCCACGTTGTCATTCGTCTCTGAAACTCGTTCGGCAATGACCACAGATCTCACCCGGATATGTTTTATTCGGTGAAAACCATATCTTTACTGATGTCAGAGTCACGAGAAGACATAATAACCCAAGAAAAATGAAGTGGATGGTTTACACTGTCATAGAAAGATCATTTCAAAACAATGTATTGCACATGAAATATACGTGTCGTGCTAAGAATGAAACATTTAGCCAAATATGAAGCAATGCTGCACTGTCTACAAAGAACCAGTCGTCTACAATCTACTACACAATGACGTCTTTTATCATACATGTTGGTAACACGTGTTGTAACTCCCACAAACCACGACGCCAGGCATTGGCGTCGCTGAGTAAAAGCCGAATAAAGTCAATCTTGTACCAGATTCACAACATTCATGTGGTCTGCTGAACGTGTCAATGTTATCGTATCTTTATTTTGAAGGTGGTATACAAGTATACATATGCTGGCTGATAAAACAAAAACTGTGGATCTTTCAGTTGAATGATTCACGTCTCGTACACCTCCTGCTATCTGTCTTTGTTTCATTACTGCTCCTTCCTCCATCATGACTTTTTTTCTAGGAAAAAAAAGATCTTCCTCGGTCTCTAAATCCCTAGGGTCGACTTAATGCACCATTAAGCCCACTTGTCTCTCTTAATCCTCCTAGAACTCCGACTTGTCTTGTTCCTTCCATCAATCAATGTTCCTCTTGCTCTGCTCTTCCTTTCCTGAGCATATAAATCCATGTTCATTGTTGCCCAGGCTCTCTCTCTCTCTCTCTCTCTCTCTCTCTCTCTCTCTCTCTCTCTCTCTCTCTCTCTCTCTCTCTCTCCAGTTCCGAAGTAATCTATTGAATATATAGATAATAAATTAATTTCCATGCTAAACTATTCCCTCGTGTTACTCCTCCAATACTATTGTTATGTCCATCTCATCTACAACTTAACTTAGTTTCCTGTAATCACCTACAAATGCCTATCCAATAATACACATATTCGCAGACTGTATCCCCCTAGATCGCCCTTGCCCAACTTGATACGCTCATTCCCCTAATTACCTCCTCCTCACCCTCACCCAACCACACTCCCCTTCCTGGTTCCCCCATCACTCCATCTCTTCCCTCTCCCAACACTTCCCCTTTCCCTACATTCTCTCCTCCTCTTCCTTAATCATTCTTCCCCTTATCTCTCCTCTACGTACTCTCTCTCTCTCTCTCTCTCTCTCTCTCTCTCTCTCTCTCTCTCTCTCTCTCTCTCTCTCTCTCTCTCTCAACGCCTCCCCTCCGCTGCCCCGGGGCCTGGTTCCCAAGACGGCGGCTGACGATGATGATAAACGAGCGAACAAATGGAGGCGAGCATTCTCTACCCCGCAGCCCTCTGGCCCCCCGACGCCCTAGCCTTCTACCGCTCCCTAGCCACCATACACTACCGCCAACCACTACCATCCTCCACCTGGGATTCCACAGATACAAGGCTGACAGACAGATACATAAATCTGGTCTAAAATTTTCTATGAATATATTCAATTTAGAACACATGTTAACCAAACAACAAACTCCAAGATGGCGTCTTCGACAAAAACAAAACCACACACAAGAGTCTCTAAAGAGGAAGCCGACAGCAGAGGAGGCAGGCGACCCGGGAGGCTTTAGGCTGATCCACCAGTGGCAGTTTTCGCCCTCGGGTAAAGACAGTCAGAGTGCAGAGAATGGCCAGTCGCCCGCCCAGCCGTCACACCCAACCACCCACCACCCGCTGCTGATGTGCCCAGGCCAGGGTGCTCAAGACCGGAGGAAGAGGAAGCGGAGAAGAAGATTGAGGAAGAAGTGGAAGAGATATGGGTAAAAGAGATGATGACAATAATAATAATAATAATAATAATAATAATGATAATAATAATAATAATAATAATAATGATAATATATTTTGTACCGAACACAAGCGGCCCTCATGGACCCTGAAGCCAAGCTGTTGCATCATCTAACAACACAAGATCCCCGGCAGCAGTGAACGTGCTGGGTATGTGATGTACAACCCAACCAATTATGTACATCATTACATCTTTACAGAGTACAGTAAGTGGAAATCATGAACAAAAACGAAGTACATACGGCAACAGTGTGGGTACAACGGAACACAATAATATGAGAATCATCCCACTGCTGGGTTATATCATACCACAACGTTCACTCCTCTGTGGCCTTACGAAAACTGTAAAGGAACTCATTCTCGCTTGTATGTACCGCTCACGATCTTCGACATAATGACCTACCACATGACAAGAAATCATTTTCGTGAACTAATACTGGTGATGTACTCTACACGGGGGAAAAGATATGGCAAATGGCGATCCAGATAATGAAAATATACATTCCCTTATGACTGACTCCTGACGGAGGAAGAATGTCTTTATTGTGTCCTTAAAAACATCTTACAGTTTGAACGCCACCACAACATATCGTCACTGTGCTACTATGAAGGAAGCAGGAAAAAGCCGGGTCAGTGGTCACACGACTTGCGTACACGTGATCCAACATGAGTTCCGTGTCCTACGTCTCATTACATCCTTACTAACCTCTCCCTCATCGACCACTGCCCCTCCCCGTCTCTCTTTATACACCTAAATCCCCATCTTCCCCACGGTTTACCCGACCTGTCTCCCTCTTCCTGTCTCCCTCTTCCTCTTCCCCATACCTCAACCCTTCTTTCCTTCAGTAAATGCTCGATTTTTCTTCCCTTAAGCTCTCGTCACCACTCTCCACCCCTTAATGTTTCTCTCTAATTTCCGCCAGCCTCCTTAAGCACACAGAAAGAACCCCTAGCAGTGATGCCACGAGCCCTTCAAGCAATATATATATATATATATATATATTTTTTTTTTTTTTTTTTTTTTTTTTTTTTTTTTTTGTCGCTGTCTCCCGCGTTTGCGAGGTAGCGCAAGGAAACAGACGAAAGAAATGGCCCAACCCCCCCCCCATACACATGTACATACACACGTCCACACACGCAAATATACATACCTACACAGCTTTCCATGGTTTACCCCAGACGCTTCACATGCCTTGCTTCAATCCACTGACAGCACGTCAACCCCTGTATACCACATGACTCCAATTCACTCTATTTCTTGCCCTCCTTTCACCCTCCTGCATGTTCAGGCCCCGATCACACAAAATCTTTTTCACTCCATCTTTCCACCTCCAATTTGGTCTCCCTCTTCTCCTCGTTCCCTCCACCTCCGACACATATATCCTCTTGGTCAATCTCTCCTCACTCATTCTCTCCATGTGCCCAAACCATTTCAAAACACCCTCTTCTGCTCTCTCAACCACGCTCTTTTTATTTCCACACCTCTCTCTTACCCTTACGTTACTTACTCGATCAAACCACCTCACACCACACATTGTCCTCAAACATCTCATTTCCAGCACATCCATCCTCCTGCGCACATCTCTATCCATAGCCCACGCCTCGCAACCATACAACATTGTTGGAACCACTATTCCCTCAAACATACCCATTTTTGCTTTCCGAGATAATGTTCTCGACTTCCACACATTTATATATATATATATATATATATATATATATATATATATATATATATATATACGTTGGAGGTTTCAGTCACGAAAAAAAGGTCCACATCAAGGCCGGGCCTTAATTGAAATACAGAGAGGATTAGCAAAGGGAAAAAGAAGAAACAAGGGAAAGTATTTACAAATTCTGGATGTGAAAATGTGAAAAACCTGTCTTCACACACACACACACACACACACACACACACACACATATATATATATATATATATATATATATATATATATATATATATATATATATATATATATATATATATATATAATCCTCGTCAAGGTAGTAGCACGAGTCTAAAAGACTGACATGATTCTAGCGGTTTATTAGAGGAAGATAGGATCGCCTAAAATAGTGGTGAGCGAGGTAATGAGCGAGCTGGTCGAGAGTCGATAATAGAGCTGGGATAACCAGCGGACGAAGCTGACCGTGTCATTATTACGGCGGTCAGCACGAGAGACCCGAGGAATGTTGACACACACACACGACTCAAGTTCCCTCAACGTTAGACCAAAATCCACCGTCTTTCATGCTTGCCATGATGGTGCAGCGAGAAACATTCCACCAGTTAAATTCATAATACCATTATGCGAAGTGAGATTTAGGAACTTTGTGCGTTATCATTTATTACCTGAAACTCTTTCTTGGCATCTATTATAATGATAAAGACATTACGATAATTCTTCTATTCCAACGACCCGGATCCTTTCCATGGCCCACACGAACCTTGAAGAATAAACAAACCAGGGCTGTTCTTCCCGATTCTAGGAGATTAGAAAAAAGAGTCAATAATAGATAAAAAAAAAAGTCACAAAGAACTATGTAACTCACCTGTTCTCACAAGAGCACCTCAAAAAACCCTAATGTCTCCTGACACAGTCCGTGACCATCAAAATTTGAGTTCCGAAGTCATGATGCTTGAGCAAGACGATGAGCGCGACCTATGGATAAAAGACTGTAACCTTTGACCTGACCCGTAGGGATTAGATCAGAGGCCGGATCATCATACCTGAGGGACGAACCATCTTGTTCAAGGTCTTACTGTTGTCTTTAGAGCGGTCGTATAGAAGGGCCGAATGACCAACATCTACTACAGAGCTTGACCTGGACACCACTGGAACAACCAACACTGCTGGCACCACTGGAACAACCAACACTGCTGGCACCACTGGAACAACCAACACCGCTGGCACCACTGGAACAACCAACACTGCTGGCACCACTGGAACAACCAACACCGCTGGCACCACTGGAACAACCAACATTGCGGGCACCACTGGAACAACCAACACTGCTGGCACCACTGGAACAACCAACACCGCTGGCACCACTGGAACAACCAACATTGCGGGCACCACTGGAACAACCAACACTGCTGGCACCACTGGAACAACCAACACTGCTGGCACCACTAGAACAACCAACACTGCTGGCACCACTGGAACAACCAACACCGCTGACACCACTGGAACAACCAACACTGCTGGCACCACTGGAACAACCAACACTGCTGGCACCACTGGCACAACCAACACTGCTGGCACCACTGGAACAACCAACACTGCTGGCACCACTGGAACAACCAACACTGCTGGCACCACTGGAACAACCAACACTGCTGGCACCACTGGAACAACCAACACTGCTGGCACCACTGGCACAACCAACACCGCTGGCACCACTGGAACGACCAACACTGCTGGCACCACTGGAACAACCAACACTGCTGACACCACTGGAACAACCAACACTGCTGTTGAAGGAACACTTCAGTGGAAACTGCAGCAGCTGCAGTTGGCTACCCTCGCGTGCACTCCCAGTATTTAATTCAAATGAAATTCGCGTGTCATATGCACATGGAAATCGCATTCCTGGCGCAAATGGATACCTCAGCTTAAACCATGAATTCAATTGGCCAAATTCTAAACTCGCAGTACCAACATGTGAAAATTCCGAACCATTTTTCAAAACTTGCAGAAATACAAGCAGGATTTGTTGTTAAAATATTTCACCCCAGATATATCAGTCGGGGAGCAGCAGGCAGACCTTACCCGTCAGTCACCACCCAGACATGGGTGAGAGAGGGTCACGCTACCTCTCCCTTTGTTGCTGTCTCCCCGTGACTTGATGTCTGGGGGAGGAAAACACGCAATAATACGAAAGGGTTATAAAGAAAGGATAGTACAGGAACCGAGGGGAGAAAAAATATGAACGAGGGTAGAATGCAGGTACCGGTGCAAACACTGTAGTATGCACAGGGAGACCCAGGACGCAAGAAAACAAGCAAAGGATTACAAAAAAAGAGGATAACAGACTGTGAAATAAGAAAGACATATAAAATCAATATCTGTGTCCCTGCAGTTACGATATCGGAACAGCATAATAATGTTACAAATATGACCTGCTCTGGTACAGGGTTACAGGCATGTTAGATGTGTAGTCACGTGTGGGATTTTGTTACGGCTTCTGACCCATCCCAGACGAGGAGGCTTAGGTTACAGACCCTGACCACAATGGGCAAAATACTTGCGTGCTCTCGCGTATGTCTCGCACACATGTATGTAGTACGTGGGTATGGGTTAGTCTTAATCACTTGAGCAAGACGGTGTGACCCTTGAGTACGACGGTATGACGCTGGGTATGTTGGCCTGGCCTTTGACCAGACATTTAGCCTTCGCGTCCAGGACGCAGATTTTTCCAGACTTTATCTATGAGAGAACAAAGAATAGATCCAAGCTTTAATCTGAGACGCAAAACGTTTTCAAACTAAACCTGTAAGAACAAAGAAGATGCAAATACCCGTGTAACGAATACCATTTAGACTGCAAATGAAACTAATGAAATGTATCACTAAAGAGAGAGGGAGTCCGAGGAAGGATAGGAAAAGAAAATGTAATGAAAACATGAGAGAGGAGGGGAGAAGCGATGCAGCTGAAGCAACGAGGGAGCACTACGGAGCCACCAGGGTGGAGTGGTGAATCCTGCGGCAAGAAACGATTTACTGAGGCACAACGACGGATAATATATGGAAAGGAAGAAAGAGATGAATGCGTGCATAATTAAGAAATAAGAGGGAGGAGAACAAAGGGAAATATAATAAGTAGAGCAGACACGATGAAAAGAAAAAATAGCGCAAGTCGAAAATGTATTGTTTAAATGAATGGGAGAGGCTCACACTGTCCTCTGCTCGCTCTGAGGTTTGGACTCCTTTTTAATAAGCTCGGATAAAAGAGGGAGCCAAACTTGAGGTAAGGCGTGCCTTCTGTGTTGGCTGATCGCCTGAGCATGATGAGAGCCTCGTGATGAAGGCCATACTAGCTGCAAGCTGATCAACTTCCTTAACGGCTTCATCCCCTTTGAAGTGCCCCCGGGGGGTGCCAGCCTCCCGAGTGACCTCATTATCAAAATAATGATCAAGATATCTAGTGTCTGCGGATACCCTCACGTGCTGGGTATACAGCGTCATGACCACGTGGATATAACCTTGCTAAAACCGCCATCCTACAACACCTTGGTCTAACTACTGAAACATAGGCCGCACTGTGAAAACGCAAGTCCTTCCATCTGGCAAGATACGGAAAACTAAGACCACCAGCATTCCAGGTGCCGGTTCCGCCCTGCACCTGTTATGCCACTCACTTCAACATTACATTGCTGAGCAGGAACTTGCTGGGGGTAAGGCAAGCGCCATGGTCCTCGTATCTCCATGATCTAGGAGTAATCTTTCCTCCAAAAAATATTTCTTTCCATGACGTTTTCCTTTGAGTCACAGTAATTCTAACACTAATTATACAGTTACTAAAGACGACCGATGTTACAGTATAACTGAAAGCAGTGCATTCTGTTGAAGTGTTTAGTGGGAAGAGGGAAAATGCCTTTTTGTCCGGGAACCTGTGCCACAGCCTCTTACAACATTCTGTGCATAACCCAGTTGACTTCTTTTATATCAGTCATCTTTGGTCACTGGGCCTGAGGTAGCAAGAACTGTTGTTGTTGGAGATATTCTCCAATGTGTAAGGTATGCATGACCTAAGCTGCATCCTGTATCATGCAACTCATTGTCTGTGCAGTAAATCAGCCTCAGAGTTTATAATTACAGTATTCACTCAATGTAAAGATCTGTATTTTGCACCTGCATAACGCTGATCCCCTTCTGTGTTGTCAATAATGTCATTATCTCTGTTTCTCCTTTACTGACGAGATAAGATCCCTCTGGTTTCCTTGGGCCCACTCGGGCCTACCCTCTCATCTTCTTATGTCATTGCCCCGATGGTTGCCTTCACCTACTTCGTTACGAGACCTTCAAACTATCACCGGGACACTTGCCATATACATAATCAGACAATTACAGCCTCAATAAATAAGCCAACTAAATCATAAACTTTCATGAACTACAAACTGTTGTGCATATCTATGAAGTAAATAATAATACAGCACAAAAACAAATAAAACAAAGGAATTGGATGGCAAGACAAAGAAACAACCGAGCTATAACTGGAAGTAAGAACCCCAAAATTATGGGAAAGACCAGATGATAGTTTTGGGGAAAGATGAGGGGCGGGTGAGCAAGATATTCCCGGCAGCGGGGAAGGAATAAGGTTGTCACGCCATCTTCCACTTCAACAGCTGATCTGTGAATGGCCATCAGCGAGGGGCGCGTCGAGGGGTAGGAAGGGGGGACAGGAGGAGCTGTGGGACGTCCGTGGCTGGATGGGAACCGGTAATACTCCGGAGATATTAAACTGGGGGAGGTATAGGTTCTATCATATCTCAGAGGAAGACCGGAGGAGGAGGAGGGAAAACTAAGTGGCAGAGGGAGGGAGGAAAAGAAAGAGAGGAAGGTGTTGGGAATATAAATGTGTTTAAGGGAGATAGCACAGAACAAAAGATTTCTAATATACTTAAGCAACCTGAAGTGACGTCTTTTCTTGTTTTCGATGCTCAGTGTGTCCAAACTGAGATAACTCATTTCTTCCCCAAATTCCACCACAACTAAAGTCCTGATTCATTATCTCTTATTCATCAAGCACAACCAACAAACTGCCCAACTGACTGAGAAAGTTTAGCTTCCCGGAAATATCCCGGGACTATAAAGATCCTCATTTCCAGCAGTGCTGCATCCATCTCGCTAGCTCAGCGGCGTCGCCTGCTACACACACCGCCGAAACCCTCCATAAAAAAGGTCCATACGTCAACAAGACAGACATTAGGGTGTCGTGCGCATCTCGCCTCACTTGCCTGCGCGTCAACTGCAACTAAACGCTCACTAAATATAAGCGTAACGAGCGGCCGAGGGTTCATTTCGGTGCCACTGTCTTCATTGCCGAACTTAAGTAAACATTACTCCCACTGAATCCCTGAAGTTTTCCTTTATGGGAATCTTAAAATCATCTTCATGAAGAGAAAAAACAAAATTCTATACTCTATAGCAGTTCTGCTGGGGCCTTGAGCTACCAGAATGGTCTCCATCTCCATCACTTTAAAGATAACTACTTCAGTATGAAAATATATATATAACGGATAAGAGATAAACACCAGAAATAATTCCCAACATTCCTTAAGAATCTCGACACGAGAGCATGAGTGAGCCAGCACGACACTAAGCTTAAGCTCGTCAAGAATGTTGGACTGATGAAGGTCTGCAGGAAGCTTAAACGAGATAAACTGTGCCCGTAGGTTTGTGATGGGGAGGTGGTAGGCTGAGTGAGGGCATGGGTCTGGCAGTGGGGGCTTGCTTAGTGGATGTGGCAGTGGGTGTGTGGCGACTGTGGTGGTCATGTACCTGACAGGGGCTGTGGAAAGTGCGGGTAGATGTATGCCGGACGTGGGTCCTTATGGGCACGAACCAGGACGTGGTCGTGGCGGACAGAAAATGTCGTAACGGGCCTGGTCCTGGGGTGTGACAGGTTGGGTCGCGCTATATATGGAGCTGAGAGATAGTGGTTTACATCATTCAGGAATCGTTGTATGCGTATGATATAATGATGAGGACAACACGTTGAGTATGTACTGTATGTTCCAAAGAGAGCTGTAAAGGTGGTATGAAGCGAGGGGAAGGTCGCTGAGGGTGTGTCATCCCTCTCACCTCCCGCAACCACGCGAACGACGGAATTCATACATCATGGACCCTAATTTTCAGGGGACACTTGTGACAGCCACAGAGACTGCCAGAGTTTGCTTTATAAACGTCTGCAACCTAATTTGTTTACCGTTAATTCTATCAGACCTTGGTTGCCAAGCACCTTCAGAGAGTGTTCATGCTTTTTGTGAACCTAGGTGGGTAACTGTGGTGAAGAGGGGGTTGTAAGGGGGTAAGACTGGGGTAATGAGGTGATTCAAGGATACCAGGCTGGCATCTGGTAGGCGGGTGCCCGGAGGGAGGAACAGCTTCCCCAGATTCTGCCACAGGATTGGCTTACTGAGACACCGTCCAATGGACGTACTTATTCACAATGATCCCCATTCACCTACACCTACTGACGGTGTGTCCAACATATACATATCTACATTTTTGTCATCTTCTGAGCAGGGCCTGATATAAGAAGCTCTTAGAAGGCATACGTAATGTCCCATGGGACATAACTAGGAAAAAGAAAATAGTAAGCAATATGCCAGCCATACAAACAAAGGGCCGGTTACATAGTACCACCATACTCCAGGTTTGGAGTGAAGTCTGTGTTCAAGGGTAGAGGTACTCATGAAGACTCAGGCCAATGATTCCTGCCTTACTGACCACAACCCAAGGAGACCTATAAAAACCTTAACTGAAGTGAAGCAAACCTCTTCCAGACACCGGCAGCCACCAACGTGGCAATTCTCACCTTTCCTGAACCCAAGCCCATCCCCTGGAATCCTTCCCTGGGACCTTAAACCATCCGCAGACAACGTCCTTACGATCCCTTACAGATATGCATGTGGGAGACCGTACCAAACCAACAGAGATTATGACAAAGCCTACTGCTGCTGTTTCTCGCAGCACAATACTTTCATAAATTGGTGTCTGAATGACCACAATCCTGAAATCATCGGCTATCAGCGAGCCAATCGAAGTCGAACGATAAATCAAGGGTCTTCACCCTCCGTGCCCTATCACTGTCAACTTTAACCCTAGGACACCGATGAAAAATTCATAAGACCGAGTTAAAATGCAAATTACCGGAGTAATGCCGGTAAAACTGCCGTCAGGACAGATTATGTCTGTATGTCCGTGTATTAGTGTCACTCGACTGACTGTGATTTTAAGATCGCTAAGGAAAATACGACGGTGGTGCTTAATCTATATTTTGTGGCAACCAAGACTGTACGAACGGTCTAAACATTTGGTCGCTGCGGGTGCTGACCGCACTTTTACTCCTGTAACACAGGCAAGACACTACACCTCAATTAATTTGCACTGCACTTCCAATTAAATCGGTACATGGGAAGTCATCCAGTTATTTCATATGAGGGTCTCCAGCTATCGTTATTCTTTGTCCCCAATGACGTCAGAAGCGCTGGATCTGGTTCAGGTTTGATCCGAATAACGTGATGGCGATCTCTGCATTTTTCGTGAATATTCGCTGTTGAAGCATTACGATCTTATCACGACTGGCAGGGGACACAGGGATCGATACAGCTTCGGCCCACGGTGTACCGGAACTTTACACACGTCAGGGACTATGAATGAAGTGTGTGTGTGTGAGCGATGCCCGCGCGCACGCACGCATGACTATCCACTACCAACATCGGTTCTACGCAGGAGCGACTATCAGTCCTCCACCTGGGATCGGCAGAAAGTTTGGCAGAATGTTTCTGTGACGGCAACACGTACCATAAGCTGCAGAGCAGTGATGTTAGGTCATCCCCCATCGAACAACTACAAGAGAATCAAAGACGTTTGTTACGCACTAAACCTTGATCGTGTTGTATATCCTCCAACCAGTTACACAACCAAGCCTTAGAGTTGAGGTTGATAATCCCACTATATATACCCTGCATTACCGGCACGTGTTCAGAAATTCCTCTCTTTGTCTCCTGCTTCCGAAGACCTAGATGAGAACCTCAAGAGGGGAAACTACATCCCCGGCTTCGTTAAGATCACGGCACCGGCGCGAAGAAAGAAATTCCCGTCTTATTATACCAGCGAGGATGTTCCCCCGTCGAGTGATGTGTGACGTCAGCGTAGTCACGTGATGGGAGGCGAGGGTCTGGCGGACCCCTGGGGCTGGGGCTCCACAACCCTCAGGGGCACCCTGCTCACCAGGGGGGTGATTTATTTGCTTTTTGGTCCTACAGCCCAGAAGGGAGAGACCACCTGCGGACCAAAGGGGGAGGCGGGTCAGGGGAGGCGCACCGCCGCCCTTGTTACTGTCTGAAACATGACCCAACCCCAGACCTCTCAGGAGATATTCCCAACACTAAATATAATGTTACTGAAAATAATGGCCAATCACAAACCACTAAACACTACAGTACCACCAGATGTAACACACGCCACACTACTAACCTACATAATAAAATTATTACGTTCAGCAATCCTCTATATACAAAATGTATGATCAAATATCAGGTATCGTCCCCTAAAGATAAGGAAAATATATACCAACAGTAAATATATGAACAACCAACACCAGTGTCGAGGAACACTGGGATCTCCCACCAGCTCTGCCACTCAGAAAATATCACTAAGAAAACAAAGGATTTCCGTCCTCCAAAACACGTCTCCCACAGAATCAAAATCATCCTTTATATTGTTACTGTGACGTGCACTATAAATGTGATTCTCTGATATCTCTGTTTGTTTTTGTGCCTTGCCTATAAGCATTTGATGGTTAACTTCGTCTAACTTGGGGATGAGAGAGCTTGGGAAGTGAGTCAGTTGTTGTTCGCTGATGATACAGCGCTGGTGGCTGATTCATGTGAGAAACTGCAGAAGCTGGTGACTGAGTTTGGTAAAGTGTGTGGAAGAAGAAAGTTGAGAGTAAATGTGAATAAGAGCAAGGTTATTAGGTACAGTAGGGGTGAGGGTCAAGTCAATTGGGAGGTGAGTTTGAATGGAGAAAAACTGGAGGAAGTGAAGTGTTTTAGATATCTGGGAGTGGATCTGTCAGCGGATGGAACCATGGAAGCGGAAGTGGATCATAGGGTGGGGGAGGGGGCGAAAATTTTGGGAGCCTTGAAAAATGTGTGGAAGTCGAGAACACTATCTCGGAAAGCAAAAATGGGTATGTTTGAGGGAATAGTGGTTCCAACAATGTTGTATGGTTGCGAGGCGTGGGCTATGGATAGAGATGTGCGCAGGAGGATGGATGTGCTGGAAATGAGATGTTTGAGGACAATGTGTGGTGTGAGGTGGTTTGATCGAGTAAGTAACGTAAGGGTAAGAGAGATGTGTGGAAATAAAAAGAGCGTGGTTGAGAGAGCAGAAGAGGGTGTTTTGAAATGGTTTGGGCACATGGAGAGAATGAGTGAGGAGAGATTGACCAAGAGGATATATGTGTCGGAGGTGGAGGGAACGAGGAGAAGAGGGAGACCAAATTGGAGGTGGAAAGATGGAGTGAAAAAGATTTTGTGTGATCGGGGCCTGAACATGCAGGAGGGTGAAAGGAGGGCAAGAAATAGAGTGAATTGGAGTCATGTGGTATACAGGGGTTGACGTGCTGTCAGTGGATTGAAGCAAGGCATGTGAAGCGTCTGGGGTAAACCATGGAAAGCTGTGTAGGTATGTATATTTGCGTATGTGGACGTGTGTATGTACATGTGTATGGGGGGGGGGTTGGTCCATTTCTTTCGTCTGTTTCCTTGCGCTACCTCGCAAACGCGGGAGACAGCGACAAAGTATAAAAAAAAAAAAAAAAAAAAAAAAAAAAAAAATATATATATATATATATATATATATATATATATATATATGAAAAAAATAATTACTTACCAAAAGTTCATACAAATGTGCTGTCCATCTTTATAATGCACACAGTCAACCCAATTCTCACCTGAAAAGAAAAAATATATATTTTAGCACAGAAATACAATTATGTAATGCATCTATATTCAAGATATGGTTATACGATGGAAGATCTTCATGCAAATGACCTGCATCAAGCAGGCCCGTGAAATAATGTGGACAAAAGTGAGCTAAATCCAACCAGTCTAGCATGACACCAAGTTACAGAACGGACGGACGATCGTGCTGACTTGACCTACGGCACACAGAGATGCGAGCACCACCCAACACACCGATCACTTCCTCTGCAAGAGAGGGGTCAAGGTCTGCAGGACCTCACATCCCAGAGGTCCCCGAGGATCCCTCCCAGCTCAAGGATAGCTTCCACATCACGAGGTAACACAGTTTAATGTATGAGGAAGAAATTCCCCTCCACAATCGCATCCATCACCTCCCAACTCCCACATCCGTATTTATGACGTGAGTCTGCTAAAAATCCCGAGAATCCCAGGGTACACACAATCCCTAATCCCACCAGCATAATCCTTCCACGTGTCTACCTCCCGTCGGGCCAGAATGAAGGATGATGGATTGATTAAGCCTCTGGGATTTTTAATTAGGCTACCACCAGGGCTTATGGGTCTACCCTTCTGGCCGAGCGGTTTTAACACCGGGTTTGATAAACCTCGGCACTGACTCAAGCCCAGGGAGAGGCTCACTCCGCACGATGTTATTCTTTCTTTAATTTACCTCAATACAACAGTCCAGAGTGAGTGATGTAATTCATGAGAAGCGTGAGAGGAGAGAGAGAGAGAGAGAAAGAGAGCAATATAAACGTTTCCTTCCTCAGTAAACAAGGGAGCGGGAGGAGAGAGGGAACGAGTAATGACTGTTCATAACAATGATAAATGGCTTTTTGATTGCCTTAACACTATATAATATTTCTCAAACTTTCTACAGAGGAAAACGCGCATCGATTATCTTCCTACCCTTCGCCTGCTTCCCTAAAGCACCTTGAGCATGACGGGACGAATCTAGGGTATGGTGGTGCAGCCTTTGACCTAGCCCTCAGGAGCCCGAGGGATAACCCGCAACAAAACACACTGCCCGAAAGTCCTGCTGGCAGCCTTCACCACCAGTAGGGTCCACGTCACCAGACTGCACAAAAACACACTCACCGAGAGCCACACGAAGAAATGACGGAACAAAAGTTTATTTTTTCTCTCGCGATGCGTCGTCCGGACGTGCCAGGGGCCTTCATGTTGGGATTATATACGATTCACCTATACCAGGGCGTGACCTCTGGAGGGTAGAGGCCACGCCCTTGCTGCGCCTGCATGTCAGAGGCTTACGAAGGTGGAGGTCAGTTGCCAACGATAGCGAAGGTCACAGAATGGCGAAGAGTGGAAATAGATTACAGGGAGGCCGGTGGTAGTGTCAGCAGGATGGATGTGGCTCCAAGTGAGGCGAAAATGAAGGAACAGACCTGGGCAAAGCCAGTGACAGAGAGTTGGAGGTCATGAAGTGGCCTGCTGGAGGTCAGCATTATGAGAACAGATGCTCTTGAGAGCATGCGTGCCCTCATCTGCGCAAGGTAATCCACCTGACAGACATGTACACACTTCCCACCACAAAACCATCAGCTGAGCAAAACTATAAGATCACTATCTTTTTACTTTGCTGCAGGAGAGTATCACTTACCTTACACTGCTGTCGGGGCAGTGGCACAAAAGAGAATGTAGAGAGCACAAAAGGTTCAGAAACTGGGCCACAGTAACAGAATCATATAACAAGTTACAAGATGACTGAACTGTTTGCAGCAAGCAAAGCTAAGCAACTTCTCAGGTATCTGGGACGAACCACTGCTGAAGCTAACGACTTTACTGCACTGAAGTACATGGTGTTGCAAGGTGTTAGAGTAATTCTTATATGAAAATTTTCAACAAGAACAGGATCAAGGTCCCGTGGGTACGTATATCCCATCATGAGTTGTACCAACACCAACGTGTCTAATGACGCAGCTCGCAGAGCCACAGACATGGCTGCTGTTCATCCATGGCATCACAACAGTTCATGAAAGTTTCAGGATAATGAGAATAACGAAAAATGTAGTAGGGAGGGTTGATGCCCAGCAGACCGACAGATACAACTTTCTGTCAGAAAGTACAGCGTGTGTAAGATTTGCTGATGAAAATAAGCTTACCTTATATAGAACGACCACATCACAACATGTTGAAAAAATCCAATATCTTCGTCAAAAAAGCAGGAAGAATAGTGCGAACGTCAAAAAGCAAATTGGCATTCAGGGAAGCTTCATGGGGGGAGAAAGGTCAAGAGTTTACCACGTTTGCGCTAACTAATATAAGATAATGAACAGACAGGAGAAAAAATGTGAGTGAGCCCCCTCGAGTTTAATCCAGGAATTAAAGATAGTGGCGAAGCTGCCAAAGAGAGAGAGAGAGAGAGAGAGAGAGAGAGAGAGAGAGAGAGAGAGAGAGAGAGAGAGAGAGAGGAGAGCAAGTGTCAAACAGTGTGTGTGAGGCGGGCTGGGAGCCGCGCCGCCAGACAAACGTAAATACACCAGGAATTCATCTGCTAAATTCACTCGCGAAAAAGCTTTTAACTCGCTGAAAACTTTCGCGCGTGTTTTCTTTTCAACCAACAGTTTCTCGTATAAACCTGTGTGTGCCGTACATAATAGACGAGCTCTCGTAACGCCATGTATCTAGGAACAAGGAAGCAGGTGGTGAGATCTGAGATGATGTTGCTCGTTACTCTCACGTCAACAGGAAGGACGCACACAGATGAAGTGATGCTCATGTGTACATGACATGACATGCCTGACTCAAAGATGAGGGTATTCTGATCACACTAGTCCCTTAGCTTATGACAAGACAGTTCTACTGTATTCCTGCGTACTTCCATGACGAACGTTATTGTGTTCCTACACAGTTCTTAGGCAACTTTATATTTCCAAGCAGTTCTCTTCGGGTTCAGTAGTGCTGAAGGACCTGCCTGGAGAGGTCGCCAGTATCCCGGTCCATGTTCTGGTACGTGAGCCCTTACCAGAGACAGCAAGTGCCCAGTCGTCAGGGTTCGATAGGGTTGAAACTGACAAGACTAAATCTTTCAAGGGTCGCTTTGGCAGTGTTGAAGTTCCTTCCTCAGAATAAGAGTTAATGTTAAATACACGATCTGCTCCGACAGTTCCCGCGGCAACAAAAGACGAACAACAAATTACTCCTCATTAATAATTCCGGCTTCTTGAGTACGAACAATGTGATTAACTCAACTACTCGTACCGTAGCGAACACTTCCCACTCCTAGTTCTATGGGTTAAATACATTGCCGTCAGGAACGTCGAAAAATAAGGAGGAAAAAATATTGGTGGCTGTATAAATCGGCAGAGAAACCTCGACTCATTAACGATATGGGAATAATAATACCTTTCTCTTCCCCACCAGTGGACGAGACGTGAATTAAATTAAGCACGGTAAATACACAGCCAAAGACATGACCTCAGAAACAAACAAAATTCAATGAAGCTTAAATGTAGTAATGATCCACTTGTGTATTTAATGAACATGTTACCATTCTAATGAACATATCACGAACACATCATATATATATATATATATATATATATATATATATATATATATATATATATATATATATATATGTGTGTGTGTGTGTGTGTGTGTGTGTGTGTGTGTGTGTGTGTATCAACGTTGATGAGGTACAGTGTGAAGGAACGCGTCCAGTTCCATCAAGAGCATGTCCACTGCTCTCCCCAGGATGTTCGTCCCATAAATAAGTGGGTCATAAGTTGAGGAGTCTCCGTCCCCGTGAGATGATGATATGGTCTCTGTCTGTGTTCATGCACCCCTAATTTCCACTAGATTTATTTTCCACGTTCTACCCAGTCTCTCACTACACTGGGGAGTTATTTGCGAGGGAAGACTCGGAACCAGCCTGTCCGGTATTTGGTAAATGTGCATTGTGATAAATCTTCGTCCAAGAACCTGGGATGAGCGTCTGCAGTTGTTCCCAGTAATCTAAACGTCAGACTGGAAGACAGCGACAAGAAATGTTCTCAACATTTTCGCTCTCTAAAACAAAGGAGGCATTCATTCTGATACTGTCACTGGGCGCAAATGATGACATCTGTGTTGCCGTCGATATGAGATACTATGATGAAAGAGAATATGAGAGCAAGCACATTACCCCGGGGCACGAAGCTTATACTTCCCTGTAAACTGCCTGAGAGTCAAAATAAATGTGGACAAGTATTCCGGACTTCGTATGTACAGGCGTCTGTAGTGACATCCTCAATTACAAACAACCATTAAAGCAAATGCTTGTCTTCAGCTTGCAGAACTAAAAGCTTTAAAACAATCAGATACAGACCTAGGGGAGCTATGCCCCTACCTCGCTGGGAAGGCATAATCGTGTCAGGATATGACGCGGAAAGTTTAGCTTCAACAAATACTGTGTCAGTGTTACTGCACACTGTTAGGTTCACTGGCAATGGTGCCATATCATGGTAAATGTACCATGGTACAATGACCAGGATGTATATGCAGATAAATGTAAATGTGTCCATGGTATGTGTGTATCACGATACGTTCATCACGGTAGATAGACTATGATAGAAGCATATACCTACCGACATACATCTGTTATGCTCCACCTGCGACGTACGCATTACCACGTACGTCATGGTTCGTCCATGGATCCCGTCATGGTATACTGCCTATAGCACTTTTCTAATGGGTCAGATTTCATGGTTAGTTCATCACTGTAGGCCTGCCATAACACAAGGTACAGGCGTGTGTATGCTGGCCTTTCTCATGGTACGAACATGGGGAAACCATTCCACGGCCGCGTGCTGGCCCGGCAAATATCCGTTCGCTTATTTACATATTCATGAGACAAGCCCAATACTTGCTAACCTTCTAGTGCTAAATGAGCCTAGGGTGCTAAGGGAAGGTTACAAGGGGCACCACGTTACACCCCCAGGGAAAGTTAGTGAACCACACCTTAAACCACCAAAGTTTTGGGGAAGCCATACCTCCAACCCCCCCAGACAAAGACGTAGAGCCTCACATTCATTAATTTCAGATTTCTGAGGCTAGGTAGAAAACATCCGTTTCACTGGTACAAGACGACAATAAGGTGCGTCGCTACGAATATTCTTCACCAAGAGAGCACGCCCATCGATACAGGACAACTATAGCAGGCTCCCTCATAAACTATTATGAATTAGCATTTTACGGCGATAAAAAACTTTAGTGTGCCATAACCCTGGGTCATGAAAGTGTGCATCGTGGCACTACCGAGATGAGTGCCAATCACGTTGATGGATGGCACTCCAGATATATCTCTAAGTCCCAAGGACCGTGGCCAACCAGCAGCAGCAGCAGCAGCAGTACAGTAAACCAAAATTTGAACCATGACTGAAC